>NC_084743.1:34012148-34107148 GCF_033978785.1 Entelurus aequoreus
GACGCATAATAGATTTAGCTCTTTAGCTAGTCCTACACCCCAGTCTACCGGGCACCACACCTTAGTTATAGGGGACTCCATCACCCGAAACATAAAGCTTAGCAACCCAGCCACAATAAAGTGTATCCCCGGGGCCAGAGCACCTGACATTGAAGCTAATCTTAGGGAGCTAACTCGCAACAGGCCTAGTAAACACGTACGACAGGCTAATCGCACCACTAATTATGCGAATATAGTTGTACACGTTGGCTCCAATGACACTAGAATGAGACAGTCAGAGATTACAAAGAGAAACATAGCCAGGACTTGTGATCTCGCCAGAAAGATGTCCAGGCATCGAGTAATTGTCTCTGGCCCCCTGCCTGCGAGAGGCAATGATGAGAGATATAGCAGATTAGTCTCGCTTAACAAGTGGTTGGCTAGCTACTGTAGGCAACAGGGACTAACGTTTATTGATAACTGGCCCTCTTTCTGGGGCAAACCAGGCTTGCTGATGAGAGACGGCCTTCACCCTAACCAGGAAGGCGCCATCATCCTGTCTAGAAACATAGACTACTATTTAAGTCTCACTTGACTGACTACACTAGAGCAAGCCCGGTCACAGGCAATTACAATGTCTGTTAGTCCGGGTGAGGAGTCAGTTAAGCTAGAACTAGCCAGCGCCAGGCTGGATAATCCATGTACGCATAGCAATTCTCTTAGAATAATACACAATTCACATAATGTTTTTTCTGTTGTGTCTGTGTCAGAGGTGGACATGCATTCTACTGAGGTGGCAAATTATGATATGTCCAGTCTATTGCAGCACCAAGCAAACAATCGGAAAATTCCCGTCATATCAATTCCTAGATATGGTCGAAACCATTTAAAGTGCACTACGCATAATAAACGCAACATTGTTAATATTGCCACTACGGATAATCTTAACAAAAACTCGTCAAAACAGCCCAATACCTATAATATGGGCTTTTTAAACATAAGATCATTGTCTCCCAAGGCGTTATTGGTTAATGAGGTCATTAGAGACAACAATCTTAACGTCATTGGTCTTAGCGAAACCTGGCTCAAACCGGACAAATTTTTTGCGCTCAATGAGGCATCTCCTCCTAACTATACGAATGCGCATGTTGCCCGCCCTCTTAAAAGGGGAGGGGGTGTTGCACTAATATACAATGAAAATTTCAACCTTACCCCTAACCTAAATAATAAATATAAATCATTTGAGGTGCTTACTATGAGGTCTGTCACACCGCTACCTCTCGACCTGGCTGTTATCTACCGCCCCCCTGGGCCCTATTCGGACTTTATCAGTGAATTCTCAGAGTTCGTTGCTGATCTAGTGACGCACGCCGACAATATAATCATAATGGGGGACTTTAATATCCATATGAATACCCCATCGGACCCTCAGTGCGTGGCGCTCCAAACCATAATTGATAGCTGTGGTCTTACACAAATAATACATGAACCCACGCATCGCAACGGTAATACAATAGATCTAGTGCTTGTCAGGGGTGTCACCACCTCCAAAGTTATGATACTTCCAAATACTAAAGTAATGTCCGATCATTACCTTATAAAATTTGAAGTTTTGACTCTTTGTCAACAAGCTAATAATAATAATAACTGCTATAGCGGCCGCAACATTAATGCTGCCACAACGATGACTCTTGCTGACCTACTGCCTTCGGTAATAGCACCATTCCCAAATTATGTCGGCTCTATTGATAAACTCACTAACAACTTTGACGATGCCTTGCGCGAAATTATTGATAGTATAGCACCGCTAAAGCAAAAAAGGGCCCCTAAAAGGCGCACCCCATGGTTTACAGAAGAAATTAGAGCTCATAAATTATCATGTAGAAAACTGGAACGCAAATGGCGCGCGACTAAACTTGAGGTTTTCCATCAAGCATGGAGTGATAGTTTAATAACTTATAAACGCATGCTTACCTTAGCTAAAGCTAAATACTACTCAAATCTCATCCGCCTCAACAAAAACGATCCTAAATTTCTGTTTAGTACAGTAGCATCGCTAACCCAACAAGGGACTCCTCCCAGTAGCTCCACCCACTCGGCAGATGATTTTATGAATTTCTTTAATAAGAAAATTGAACTCATTAGAAAGGAGATTAAAGACAACGCATCCCAGCTACAACTGGGTTCTATTAACACAAATACGACTGTATATACGACGGACACTGCCCTCCAAAATAGTCTCTCTATTTTTGATGAAATAACATTAGAGGAATTATTACAGCGTGTAAGTGGGATAAAACAAACAACATGTTTACTTGACCCACTTCCTGGGAAACTTATCAAGGAACTGTTTGTATTATTAGGTCCATCAGTGTTAAATATTATAAACTTATCACTTTCCTCTGGCACTGTTCCCCTAGCATTCAAAAAAGCGGTTATTCATCCTCTGCTCAAAAGACCTAACCTCGATCCTGACCTCATGGTAAACTACCGACCGGTCTCCCACCTTCCGTTTATTTCCAAAATTCTCGAAAAAACTGTCGCACAGCAGCTAAATGAACACTTAGTGACTAACAATCTCTGTGAACCTTTTCAATCCGGTTTCAGGGCAAATCACTCTACGGAGACAGCCCTCGCAAAAATGACTAATGATCTATTGCTAACGATGGATTCTGATGCGTCATCTATGTTGCTGCTTCTTGATCTTAGCGCCGCTTTCGATACCGTCGATCATAATATTTTATTAGAGCGTATCAAAACACGTATTGGTATGTCAGACTTAGCCTTGTCTTGGTTTAACTCTTATCTTACTGACAGGATGCAGTGCGTCTCCCATAACAATGTGACCTCGGACTATGTCAAGGTAACGTGCGGAGTTCCCCAGGGTTCGGTTCTTGGCCCTGCACTCTTTAGTATTTACATGCTGCCGCTGGGTGACATCATACGCAAGTACGGTGTTAGCTTTCACTGTTATGCTGATGACACTCAACTCTACATGCCCCTAAAGCTGACCAACACGCCGGACTGTAGTCAGCTGGAGGCGTGTCTTAATGAAATTAAACAATGGATGTCCGCTAACTTTTTGCAACTCAACGCTAAGAAAACGGAAATGCTGATTATCGGTCCTGCTAGACACCAACATCTATTTAATAATACCACCTTAACATTTGACAACCAAACAATTAAACAAGGAGACTCGGTAAAGAATCTGGGTATTATCTTCGACCCAACTCTCTCGTTTGAGTCACACATTAAGAGTGTTACTAAAACGGCCTTCTTTCATCTCCGTAATATCGCTAAAATTCGTTCCATCTTGTCCACTAGCGACGCTGAGATCATTATTCATGCGTTCGTTACGTCTCGTCTCGATTACTGTAACGTATTATTTTCGGGCCTCCCTATGTCTAGCATTAAAAGATTACAGTTGGTACAAAATGCGGCTGCAAGGCTTTTGACAAAAACAAGAAAGTTTGATCATATTACGCCTATACTGGCTCACTTGCACTGGCTTCCTGTGCACTTAAGATGCGACTTTAAGGTTTTACTACTTACGTATAAAATATTACACGGTTTAGCTCCAGCCTATCTCGCCGATTGTATTGTACCATATGTCCCGACAAGAAATCTGCGTTCAAAGAACTCCGGCTCATTAGTGATTCCCAGAGCCAAAAAAAAGTCTGCGGGCTATAGAGCGTTTTCTATTCGGGCTCCAGTACTCTGGAATGCCCTCCCGGTAACAGTTAGAGATGCTACCTCAGTAGAAGCATTTAAGTCCCATCTTAAAACTCATTTGTATAATCTAGCCTTTAAATAGACCCCCCCTTTTTTTAGACCAGTTGATCTGCCGTTTCTTTTCTTCTCTCCTCTTCTCCCCTGTCCCTTGCGAGGGGGAGTTGCATAGGTCCGGTGGCCATGGATGAAGTGCTGGCTGTCCAGAGCCGGGACCCCGGGTGGACCACTAGCCTGTGCATCGGTTGGGGACATCTCTGCGCTGCTGACCCGTCTCCGCTCGGGATGGTTTCCTGTTGGCCCCGCTGTGGACTGGACTCCCGCTGATGTGTTGGATCCACTGTGGACTGGACTTTCACAATGTTATGTCAGACCCACTCGACATCCGTTGCTTTCGGTCTCCCCTAGAGGGGGGGGGTTACCCACATATGCGGTCCTCTCCAAGGTTTCTCATAGTCATTCACCGACGTCCCACTGGGGTGAGTTTTTCCTTGCCCGTATGTGGGCTCTGTACCGAGGATGTCGTTGTGGCTTGTACAGCCCTTTGAGACACTTGTGATTTAGGGCTATATAAATAAACATTGATTGATTGATTGATTGATAGCAAATGGTAAAAAAGAGTGCACATTTAACTTTATAAATAACCAGGACCTTCATGATGCATTTCAGGAAGGGGGGCGCCCACTTGATAACCCAGAGGATGCCTTCACTCACTTGACCATCCCACAAAGTCGCATAGGTGTCTCAAGTATGCATTGGGTGATTGTAACATCTAGTCCTACACAACAGATCTAACTAGCTCACTAAGTAGCAGCATTTTTTTAGAGCGGGAATGTAACTTTTTGTCAAACACAGACCTGGTGTAAAGTGGAGCTAATACATTTTACTACAAGCAGTGATGAATACTTACTTTCTTGAAAAAGTTTCTTATGTCCATTTTGCATCCGTTCACGTTCTTGTTCTGCAGTGCTGTGTGCTAATGTGCTTCGTACACCTGAAGGACCGCAAGAAAGGTCGCAGAGAAAATGTGGACTGGATTTTGAGTGGTGTGGGCATTTTCTATATGAACAAGTCCAAGGACCGCAAGCAAGGTCGCAGAGAAAATGTGGACTGGATTTTGAGTTATGTGGGCATTTTCTATATGAACAAGTTCAAGGACCGCAAGCAAGGTTGGAGAGAAAAAGCGAACTGGATTTTGAGTGATGTGGGCATTTTCCACTTTATAATGAATATGTCGGCATGTATTTGTAAAAAATAAAATAGATTTTTTTTTATTTTTTTTTTTTAACCAAATTATTTAGGGGGGATTACAAATATTTTAGGGGGGCTTGAGCCCCCCTAAAATAGGCCTAGCAACGCCAATGGCTACTAGTCAATCAGCTAATGTTTGCACACTGTATTTTATGTTTGATTTTAAAAAACGTGAGCCAAGCTTGTTTGGGTGAAATCCATCCATCCATCTATTTTCTATCGCTTGTCCCTTTCGGGGTTGCAGGGGGTGCTGGAGCCTATCTCAGCTGCATTCGGGCATAAGGCGGGTTACACCCTGGACAAGTCACCACCTCATCGCAGGGCCAACACAGATAGACAACATTCACACTCACATTCACACACTCGGGCCAATTTTAGTGTTCTCAATCAACCTATCCCCAGGTGCATGTCTTTGGAGGTGGGAGGAAGCCGGAGTACCCGGAGGGAACCCACGCAGTCACGGGAAGAACATGCAAACTCCACACACAAAGACCCCGAGCCCGGGGATCGAACCCAGGACCTTCGTATTGTCAGGCACATGCACTAACTCCACCGTGCTGCCCTGGGTGAAACACATCACTGTTAAAAAAGGGGATTTGTTCCCGAATAAATAAACATTGTCAATAAAAGTGACCATAAAGGTCCTGCAGGTGGACTGTAGCCACGTGTGAATGCGGAGGAATCTGGTATAACCATCAGGGGCCCTATGTACAAAGCTTGCGTACGCACAAAAACCTGTCGTATCCCCTTTTTCACAACAAAGTTAAGATGTATCAAAACTGATGTTGACGTTGAAATGTGCGCTGCCACAAGGCAACTTCATCTTCATTTTCAGCCACCGTAGGTACATTTCTACAGGCTGTGGATACTTTAGCTACACACACAAGTGATGCTGGGTAGCAGTTCACAAAAAAGTGCCAACTTTTACTCCTCAGACTGATTGATGTGCCCATCAGAGACATACAGTACATACGTACGTACGGTTTACTTATCATTGTTGCAACTATCTTTTCAAATGGCGTGCAGTACTCCAACAGTTCTTTTTTTTTTGCCTATGTTCAGTACTGGAAGACATGACAATTATTTAAAAGCTGACAATAGCGCTGCGGTTTTCTCCAAACAGGAGAGAGAAGAACCTCCTACTGACCTGTGATTGGTCAGAATGTGCCGAGCTGAAGCACATGGCTATTTTCAAAATTATTTGCATATTTATGGGGAGGGCGTGAGATGGTCAAAGTGGAGATGAACTATTTTGATGCGCTTCATCTTCAACATCAATAACACATCTTTGGCGTAAGCTAAGTTGGATGGTAATGCATGACACTCAATGCTAACATCACAGTTAACTATTGTAGCTGTGACTGTCAAGTTTATCAAGTTTTTGCAGAACAACTTACAACCCTGGTTTCAGCGCATGGAAGCCCAGTTCTATATTACAGGAATTACCCAGGACGGGATGAAGATGGACTGTGCAACCCCTAAACGAGTCGCGGCAGAGGACGGGCAAATTTACGATGCTTTTCAGCCGTTCGGGACATTGGACAAGAGAGCGCTACGTAATTGAAAATAAACAAAACTGTTGTAACTGTCGCAAACACGCATCTCTGCGGCAGTTGTGACCCCTAAAATGTGGAGACAAGAGACAACGTGCAGATTAGAAACTTGAATTATAGCAAGTAGTACACTAAAGCAGACCGAAGTTTGTCAAGCAAAGCATAGCAAATACATTAAAACAACAATGATGCGACCCAGTTTGCAGGACAGGCTTACCTATACAGAAGCCTGATTGGTAACTCTGAACAGGTGTGCCCAGATTGTCAATCAGGGACAGGTGAGGGAGACTATGCTCAGGCCAGAAGAGTGGTGGAGCCAGACAAAAAGAGGAACTAAAATAAGAACGCTAAACAGGAACCAAATACAGAAAATAAGGAAATACAAAAATAAGTTTGACCTGAGGGTAAATGGTAAATGGTAAATCGGTTGTACTTGTATAGCGCTTTTCTACCTTTTTTTTTAAGGAACTCAAAGCGCTTTAACACTATTTCCACGTTCACCCATTCACACACACATTCACACACTGATGGCGGGAGCTGCCATGCAAGGCGCTAACCAGGACCCATCAGGAGCAAGGGTGAAGTGTCTTGCTCAAGGACACAACGGACGTGACTAGGATGGTAGAAGGTGGGGATTGAACCAGTAACCCTCAGATTGCTGGCACGGCCACACTCCCAACTTCGCTACGCCGTTGGTAACAGGTCATGGCAGGACAAATTTCACCACACCTAGTGTGTGTGTGACAATCATTGGTACTTTAACTTTAATGACCTGGTGTTCATGTGTTATTGATGTTCAGAGCCCCTATGGTCGTAAACACACCGTGCTAGTGTCATGTCTGTGTTGATCTTGTTTTTGTTTTGCTTGGTTTTTGGACACTTTTTAGTTCCTGGTTTCACTTCCTGGTTTTGTTTTGTTTCCATGGTTACTCATTAGTTTCACCTGTTCCACGTTTGGACTCACACACACCTGTCTCACGTTTTCACATTGTCATGTCACGCACCTGTTCACAGTTAGTCACGCACCTGTTTTCACTTATCATGTCACTATATAGGCTTTTCTGTTTCTGTTGTTCGTCCTGGCGACATCACATTCATGCCATGTTCACAGTTCCTTGTCACGTAAGTTTTTGTTTAATGTTCATAGTTCTCCGCCATTGTGCGCGCCTTTTGTTTTCCTAGTCAAGTTTTTTACCTCCGCTGTGAGCGCCTTTTGTTTGTACCTTTTTGTTTGAGTTAAAATATTAAACATGTCCTCACCTGCACGCCACGTATGGTCCAATTCATTTGCACCACGGGAGAGCAAACCACGTCAAGGACCTAGTCGTGACAGCTAGAAGGAGAATGAGTAAGTGTTGTGTTTGAGAGAAAGAGACAGAGACAGACGTGTGTGCACGAGAATGAATATGTGTCGGACATGTCAGCACAAGATTGGCAATAAAAGTTAAAAAGGGTGTTATACTTTGTGTGAGGCAGTGACAACACAATAGGCTAAAAATAACACATTCATTAATTATGTTTAGAGCACACTGAGATATTAAGTACACAACAGCAGTCTGCATGCAAATGTTCAATCACCGTTGCTTTATCACATACAATAATTTGTGCATTTCAAGCACAAAGTCTGCTCTCGTGTGCTCATGGACCCTCGATAAAAACATTAAGCTGATGCAAAGCTAGAATTTTGGGAGGTGCATGTTAGGGTGTGCGGTACGGCGTCGCTTACTCAAGTGACCACGTGACGTGAGAGCATATTTTGTGCATGTTCGAAATAAACAAAACCAACCAACTTTTCCTGCACTGCAAAAAGTCAGTCTTCAAAAACAAGAAAAAAATACAAAAATTAGGGGTATTTTATTTGAACTAAGCAAAATTATCTGCCAATAGAACAAGAAAATGTGGCTTGTCAAGACTTTCCAAAACAAGTAAAATTAGCTAACCTCAATGAACCCAAAAATACCTTAAAATAAGTATATTCTCACTAATAACAACTGTACTACTATATGAGTACGTATTTTCTATTGTTTCATTGAAAATAAAACAGCAAAGTCCATTTGGCTGTCATCTGTTTTAATATGAGACACACTTGTGTCAAAGTCCTGATTGTTTTTTTACATACTTGAAATAAGAAATTATTACTTTAAAAAAGTAGTTTTATACTTGTGAGTGTTCATGTCACAGCTTTGCAACAGTTGATATTCTAGTTTCAAGCAAGTTTTACTCAATTAAGTCATAAAATCTCAGCAACAAGCTGTAATATCTTACTGAGATAATTTAGGACTAAAACCCTTAAAACAAGTAAAACACTAACATAAAATCATCTTAGTGAGAAGAATTATCTTATCAGACAGAAAATAAGCAAATATCACCCTTATTTGAGATTTTTAATCTTACTTAGATTTCAGTTTTTGCAGTGTGAAGTCCACTTAAAATATATCTGAATAACCTTTGTAAAAAAGGTTTAAAAATAATATTTTAAAAGGACATTGTTGAATCTAGCCAACTGCACAACTTTTGGTGCATACTAATGTGATAACAAAAGGTGGCATGAGCTGTGCCATATTTTCTTAATGATGAGTCATACACATTTCAACAAACAGCCTCAGCAAACATGTGGCTTTGCCATTTCCATAATTCATTTCATATCAAATGGCACATTTTATTATCCTTCCTTCCTTCCTTCTTGCAGCCTTGTTTTTTCCCCCAAGGCAATGATGAGGTATTGAGGAAAAAGCAAAAGGATTAAGACGGCAGGAAATTGAAAAGGTGCAAAGCAACAGAATATGCACGTCTGGTGTATGCAACAGGCTAGTCTGTAAAGTATGTGCAGTAAGTGCATGACAGGATCTGAGTACACTTTGATCTCAAGTGGGGAGCGAAACCATCAGATGAATGAGTTGATGAAGTTTGTGTTGCACTCGGTTTGGTCATCACAATGTTTGAATTTATATTATATGCACACAGAATATTGACATAGTCATGATATGCATTCCAGCAGCTTTTATTTTGGTTTTCCATCTGGCATTTTGTGTTTTTTCTCATTGTTTCAGGCAGCTGGGTCCTAGCCACTGTTGGCGGAGCATCGAGGCTCAGTCCTCATGGTCCGTCACCCCCTGTGTTTTCCTGTCTATGCCACTACATCTTTGTTTCTCTTTTGTCTGCTGCTAGTCAGTCCCTCTAGGCCCCTGGGCCACATCCGGCCCGCCAAAGCTTTTCATTTGGCCCGCCGAACATCGCCCGAATAAGCTTGTTGAAACCATTAAAACCAGGGTTGATCATGGTTGCAGTACTCCCACTACCCCGCAGGTGGCAACAGCAAGGCATATGTGTCACAATGAAGCAGCAGTGGGGTGAGTAGAAGAAGACTACTCCTTCAACCATGAAAAAAAAAAGGAATTAAATTGCAAAAATCAGACTTTTAACAACGACTGGACAAGAAAGTATGAATGTTCTGCTCCAAGTGTTTTCATTATTTTCTGGTGGACCTTTTAAAGGCCTACTGAAACCCACTACTACCGACCACGCAGTCTGATACTTTATGTATCAATGATGAAATCTTAACATTGCAACACATGCCAATACGGCTGGGTTAACTTATAAAGTGCAATTTTAAATTTCCCAAGAAACTTCCGGCTGAAAAATCTAGGTATGATGACGTTTGCGCGTGACGTCAAGGGTTGAACCGGAAGTATTGGGACACATTGTATCCCAATACAAACAGCTCTGTTTTCATCGCAAAATTCCACAGTATTCTGGACATCTGTGTTGGTGAATCTTTTGCAATTTGTTCAATTAACAATGGAGACTGCAAAGAAGAAAGCTGTAGGTGGGATCGGTGTATTAGCGGCTGGCTACAGCAACACAACCAGGAGGACTTAGAGTTGGATAGCAGACGCGCTACCGTGAGTACAGCTTCTGCTTCCAAACATTTGATCGCTTGTCCGTACGTGCGTGCCGCTATGTGCATGTCACGTACGTAACTTTGGGGAAATATATGTTTCTTGCCGACTCTGATGGCGGCCGGGGTGTCGTCGAAAGCTACAACGTGCGCCACTGTCCTCACCTTGACTTCCTCCGTCTCCGGGCCGCCGACCGCATCGATGATCGGGTGAAGTCCTTCGTCGTGCCGTCGATCGCTTGAACGCAGGTGAGCACGGGTGTTGATGAGCAGATGAGAGCTGTCGTAGGTGGAGAGCTAATGTTTTTAGCATAGCTCTGTCGAGGTCCCGTAGCTAAGTTAACTTCAATGGCGTCGTTAGCAACAGCATTGCAAGGCTTTGCCAGGCAGGAAAGCATTAACTGTGTGGTTACAGGTCCAGAGTTTGGTAGTATTGTTGATCTTCTGTCTATCCTTCCAGTCAGGGGCTTATTTCGTCTGTTTCTATCCGCAGTTAAGCACAATGCTATCACGTTAGCTCCGTAGCTAAAGTGCTTCGCAGATGTATTGTCGTGGAGATAAAAGTCACTG
Source organism: Entelurus aequoreus (assembly GCF_033978785.1). Lineage (NCBI taxonomy): Eukaryota > Metazoa > Chordata > Actinopteri > Syngnathiformes > Syngnathidae > Entelurus > Entelurus aequoreus. The sequence goes on from NC_084743.1 coordinate 34,023,129, forward strand.
TGAATGTCCATTTTGCGTTCTCGACTCTCATTTTCAAGAGGATATAGTATCCGAGGTGGTTTAAAATACAAATCTGTGATCCACAATAGAAAAAGGAGAGAATGTGGAATCCAATGAGCCCTTGTTACGGTCAGAGCGAAAAAAGATATGTCCTGCACTTTCAGAGCGAAAAAAGATATGTCCTGCACTGCACTCTAATCCTTCACTCTCACGTTCCTCATCCACAAATCTTTCATCCTGGCTCAAATTAATGGGGTAATCGTCGCTTTCTCGGTCCGAATCGCTCTCGCTGCTGGTGTAAACAATGTGCAAATGTTCAACCTGTGACGTCACGCTACTTCCGGTACAGGCAAGGCTTTTTTATCAGCGACCAAAACTTTATCGTCGATGTTCTCTACTAAATCCTTTCAGCAAAAATATGGCAATATCGCGAAATGATCAAGTATGACACATAGAATGGATCTGCTATCCCCGTTTAAATAAGAACATTTCATTTCAGTAGGCCTTCAAGCAACGGACACATTGATCCAGACAAGCAGCAACAATGGTAGAAATCTCAGCTATTAGCTTCATCACGGAACTTGGTCAAACATTTGTAAGTAGACGTAATTTGTTCATAAATATATGTATTAATCAAACAATCAATCGAAGTTTATTTATATAGCCCTAAATCACGAGTGTCTCAAAGGGCTGCACAAGCCACAACGACATCCTCTGCTCCGATCTCACATTAGGGCAAGAAAAAACTCAACCCAATGGCATACAATGAGAAACCGTGGAGGTGCATTGGAGGGAGGCTGCACTTACTCTGCTCAATACACAAAAATGCATACTTCAAGAAGTTGTTTTCATATGAGGAATAGTTTTATGATATATATTATTTGTGAATAAAATTAGTCATTTAAAAAATACTAAAGGACACCTCTTCACTTTTTCCCAGGTACTCACATATTACAATGTTGATCACGTTAAATCATCACCTTTTTTTGGGCACCGCTGGTGAGACATTGAGCAAATGAAAAGTATCTGATTGGCCCACCTTCGTCGCTAAATCCCACCCTCAGTCATATTGTCCGCTATTAAAGAACTGTGATTGGATTTAGTCCGAACTTGTCCCACCCATTTACAAAACGGAATTAAATATGATTGGATTTTGTTTCTGGCAACTTTTAGTCTTGTTTTTAATTCGTCATCATTGGTTTACTGAGGGCTGAGGGGAGGGGTGTATGTGTCTGTGTGGGCCCAGACTCGCCGAGCCGGACACAGGTGATGGACAGAAAAGAGGGAAGATGATATCATTCAAGTGTATTAACATGTCCCTTTTTCAGCGTATTTCTCCGCTACTGATAATTTTGTCAATTTGTAATGTATACGTTTTGTGGGTATATTAAAATGCACTTTCTCAACTTTAAAGATTTTGATTTTGGGGTGCAAAACATTTATTTAAGGCTAACATTTGTCGACAATTTCAACTAATCGTTGCACCCCTACCCACAACTCCGACTGCGGTGTTGTCAGGAGAAGTAATGGAGATGAGAAAGTAATATATAAAAAGGAGCATATTGGCATGCACCAACCAATGACCTCACACTCACTATGATCTTGTTTTTACCATTTAGCTGACAATTAAGGCCTATTCTTTCAAGAACAGATCTAAAGCGAGCGTGCTGGCTGCGGAAAATAAACTTTACATGCCCATGATCACATTGTTTACAGCAAATCAATGTTCATTTGTGACCCTAACAGTGCAACAAAATGATGAAGAACACATACAAATATGTATTCTAGCACATTACTTTGTTTTGTATTTTGGTTGCCTCCTGTGCCTGCTCCACGGCTACTTCCTTCGACTGCTGCTCAAGCTCTGGAAACGCCTCCAGCCCAGCCGCCTGCTCCTTTCACGACGATGTCATAATTTCTGGCGGGTCGTGTCACGGCGCCGCCATTTTCCTCGTCTCTGGCGGGCCGTCCCACGACGCCGTCATCATCTTTGTCTCCGGCAGGCCGTCCCACGGCGCTGGCCTCGTCTCCAGCCTCGTCGCCACCGCGACCTCCAGCTGGCCTGCCGCACAAGCGGCCATCATGCGCCCACTCTCTCAGTGGCCAATTTATGGACGCCCTTTGCGGCAACAGCAGCGACGCCCAGGACTTGGGCACAGGACTCTAAGGCTGCTGAGGTTCTGGCAAATGTGGCCGTTCCGTGGTTGCCCGCCTCACCTGCTGCAGCGGCGTTCGACTCGCCGCCACCACCTGACTCGTCCCCGGTGGATTCGGGGACACTTGGCCTGGCAACCCACCACCAAGTCCTCCCTCCACCCTCCCGTGACTTTTGAACTTTTTCGTAGTTTTTTCTTTCTGGGGACATCTACAATCTGTCCTGTTATGATCCGTTGCCCGGATCATGTTTTGTTTTGTTTTTGACTACCTTAGTTCAGTTTCAGCAGCCCTGGGTTTGTGTTTTTGGTTACCATGGATGCTGATTAGTATCACCTGCCTCTGATTAGTGTTCGGGACGCTCACCTGCTGCCAGGCACTAATCAGAGAGCTACTTATTCATGTTTTTCGCCACAATCACTCTGGCTGTCTCATTTGCTCAATGGAACACATTGATGATTTCTATGATTCTTGATTCTTGTTCATGTGCTAAGCTTCACCATTGCTCCTATGCTACCGGCACGCTGTTTTGTATTTTGGTATCCTGCCTTATTTATGGACAATAAATCATTTCTTTACCTGTGCCTTGCCTCCGGAGTTCCGTCTGCATCTTGGGAGAACGATCCACTCAGTAAAATGCGACCACGACGTAACAATACCAGGAAGAGGAAATGCAAATGTAATCATTCAGCACCCGCAATGTGATTTATCAAGACTGAAAATGTTTGTGGCTGCTGTATTTGTTTCTAAATGTTGCACATATATAAGGTTGTGCATAAATGGTTATGAGAAAGAGGCAATTGCAGTGTAATGACAGACGATAAAGCTCCGTACGTGTTGACATATTTGGACTTTCAGAAATCAAATTATTAAAAATATTGTGTAACTATCCAGCAATGCCATTTTTGATCTGCTAGCTGACATAAAGTGCTCATTTGGAGCCAGCAGAGATTTGTTTTGGTGCTGGCATTTTTTATAATAGTGTTTGCTTTTTCAGAGTAGATAGAGTATATGAAAAACCTCTTGCAACATGCATTTTCTTGTGTCTGCATCATTCAAGACATCATCATTGCATAGGCGTGGTAAAAGAACGTTCCGTTTTCGATAGCACTGGAAGGTGGGTCTTGTAATAGTCCAGAAAAGGTGGCACATATTAACACCACAGGCTGGATGCATGATGCCATGGATGTGCAGTAAATTAGTATTTCCATGGTGACAGCCGATAGCACATGCAAAATCCTGATTTCAATACCACTCAGTAGATTACCTGCAACACGCCCACTAACAGTACACACATGTATACTGTTACACACTATTCAGCATGTATTTGTCATCTTAGTTGATCAGACCCTTTTGTCTTTTTCCCAGCTGATACTGGTAGATTTGTGTTTGTTATTTTTTCCCTTTTCCTCCAGCATCTTCCTGGACTGCTTTTTGCTCAGTGTCCTGAATGTTGTTTGCTTTCCGGCACAAATAGTTTCTGTTTTAAAAACATGGTTATTGTTATTACGTTCCAGACTCATTCCAGACTAGCTCAGGCTATTGTCCTCTGTTTGTTTCTCTGCAATCCTAGGATTGCGTTAGCCTTGAGAATGATTCTTATCTTACATAAATTGTTTTTGTACTACATCCACGACTTCCGTATCTCCAAAAACCACTCAAAGAACAAAAAAACCAAGATGAGATGTACATATTTTAGTACTCCTAATCAGAATACTTTACATGTAAATATTAAATTATTTTAATCCTATAAAACACCACACCATGTGATTATACTCTCACGGTTATGTGGATTCGTTTCTTCAGGGAAATCTAGTGGAGGAATGCAGAGTGGAAATTAAATGATTATAGACCTCAGAGAATACTGTGATTATTTTTGATGAGCTCATTCGTGATAATAATTCAGGAATGCTTTACCTCTTGTACAAAGGGTGTAAATATATTATTTATCCATGTTTCTGTGCTTAATTGTGTGATTTTGCATTTGTTGACCAATGACATCATAAGGGGTCTCCTTATAAGTAGTTCCTGGGTCAATTCACAACATGAAAAAACATATACAACTTACCATGTTAATGTTACTAAATGTGAACATTTCTTGTGACACAGATCAATCAATCAATCAATGTTTATTTATATAGCCCTAAATCACAAGTGTCTCAAAGGGCTGTACAAGCCACAACGACATCCTCGGTACAGAGCCCACATACGGGCAAGGAAAACTCACCCCAGTGGGACGTCAATGTGAATGACTATGAGAAACCTTGGAGAGGACCGCATATGTGGGTAACCCCCCCCCCCCCCCCCGCGAGGGGAGACCGAAAGCAATGGATGTCGAGTGGGTCTGACATAATATTGTGAAAGTCCAACACATCAGCGAAAGTCCAGTCCATGGTGGGGCCAGCAGGAACCATCCCGAGCGGAGACGGGTCAGCAGCATAGATATGTCCCCATCCGATGAACAGGCTAGCGGTCCACCCCGGGTTGGGAGCAGAGTAGAAAAGAAAAGAAAAGAAACGGCAGATCAACTGGTCTAAAAAGGGAGTCTATTTAAAGGCTAGCGTATACAAATGAGTTTTAAGATGAGACTTAAATGCTTCTACTGAGGTAGCATCTCTAACTTTTACCGGGAGGGCATTCCATAGTATTGGAGCCCGAATAGAAAACGCTCTATAGCCCGCAGACTTTTTTTGGGCTCTGTGAATCACTAATAAGCCGGAGTTCTTTGAACGCAGATTTCTTGCCCGGACATATGGTACAATACAATCGGCAAGATAGGCAGGAGCTTGACCGTGTAGTATTTTATACGTAAGTAGTAAAACCTTAAAGTCGCATCTTAGGTGCACAGGAAGCCAGTGCAGGTGAGCCAGTATAGGCGTAATATGATCAAACTTTCTTGTTTTTGTCAAAAGTCTAGCAACCGCATTTTGTACCATCTGTAATCTTTTAATGCTAGACATAAGGAGGCCCGAAAATAAAATGTTACAGTGATCGAGACGAGATGTAACGAACGCATGGATAATGATCTCAGCATCGTTTGTGGACAAAATGGAACGAATTTTAGCGATATTACGGAGATGAAAGAAGGCCGTTTTAGTAACACTCTTAATGTGTGACTCAAACGAGAGAGTTGGGTCGAAGATAATACCCAGATTCTTTACCAAGTCGCCTTGTTTAATTGTTTGGTTGTCAAATGTTAAGGTGGTATTATTAAATAGATATCGTTGTTGAGCAGGACCGATAATCAGCATTTCCGTTTTCTTAGCGTTGAGTTGCAAAAAGTTAGCGGACATCCATTGTTTAATTTCATTAAGACACGCCTCCAGCTGACTACAATCCGGCGTGTTGGTCAGCTTTAGGGGCATGTAGAGTTGGGTGTCATCAGCATAACAGTGAAAGCTAACACCGTATTTGCGTATGATGTCACCTAGCGGCAGCATGTAAATACTAAAAAGTGCAGGGCCAAGAACCGAACCCTGGGGAACTCCGCACGTTACCTTAGTCCGAGGTCACATTGTTATGGGAGACACACTGCATCCTGTCAGTAAGATAAGAGTTAAACCAAGACAAGGCTAAGTCTGACATCCCAATACGCGTTTTGATACGCATAAAATATTATGATCAACAGTATCGAAAGCGGCGCTAAGATCAAGAAGCAGCAACATAGATGACGCATCAGAATCCATCGTTAGCAATAGATCATTAGTCATTTTTGCGAGGGCTGTCTCCGTAGAGTGATTTGCCCTGAAACCGGATTGAAAAGGTTCACAGAGATTGTTAGACGCTAAGTGTTCATTTAGCTGCTGTGCGACAATTTTTTCGAGGATTTTCGAGATAAACGGAAGGTGGGACACCGGCCGGTAGTTTACCATGAGGTCAGGATCGAGGTTAGGTCTTTTGAGTAGAGGATGAATAACCGCTTTTTTGAATGCTAGGGGAACAGTGCCAGAGGAAAGTGATAAGTTTATAATATTTAACACTGATGGACCTAATAAAACAAAAAGCTCCTTGATAAGTTTCCCAGGAATTGGGTCAAGTAAACATGTTGTTTGTTTTGTTCCATTTACACATTTTAACAATTCCTCCAATGTTATTTCATCAAAGAGAGAGAAACTATTTTGGAGGGCAATGTCCGTCGTATATACAGTCGTATTTGTGTTAATAGAACCCAGTTGTAGCTGAGATGCATTGTCTTTAATCTCTTTTCTAATGACTTCAATTTTCTTATTAAAGAAATTCATAAAGTCATCTGCTGAGTGGGTGGAGCTACTGGGAGGAGTCCCTTGTTTAGTTAGCGATGCTACTGTACTAAACAAAAATTTAGGATCATTTTTGTTGAGGTGGATGAGATTTGAGTAATATTTAGCTTTAGCTGAGGTAAGCATGTGTTTATAAGTTATTAAACTATCACTCCATGCTTGATGGAAAACCTCAAGTTTAGTCGCACGCCATTTGCGTTCCAGCTTTCTACATGATAATTTCTGGGCTTTAGTTTCTTCTGTAAACCATGGGGTACGCCTTTTAGGGGCCCTTTTTAGCTTTAGCGGTGCTACACTATCAATGGTGTCGCGCAGGGCGTCGTTAAAGTTGTTAGTGAGGTTATCAATAGAGCCCACATAATTTGGGAATGGTGCCATTACCGAAGGCAGTAGGTCAGTAAGAGTCGTCGTTGTGGCAGCATTAATGTTGCGGCTGCTATAGTAGTTATTATTATTATTATTATTAGTTTGTTGACAATGAGTCAGAACTTCGAATTTTATAAGGTAATGATCGGACATTACTTTAGTGTACGGGAGTATCGTAACTTTGGAGGTGGTGACACCCCTGACAAGCACTAGATCTATCGTATTACCGTTGCGATGCGTGGGTTCATTTATTATTTGTGTAAGACCACAGCTATCAATTATAGTCTGGAGCGCCACGCATGGAGGGTCCGATGGGGTATTCATATGGATGTTAAAGTCTCCCATTATGGTTATATTGTCGATGTGCGTCACTAGATCAGCAACGAACTCTGAAAATTCATTGATAAAGTCCAAATAGGGCCCTGGGGGGCTGTAGATGACAGCCAGATGCAGAGGCAGCGGTGTGACAAACCTCGTAGTAAGCACCTCAAACGAGTTATATTTATTATTTAGGTCCGAGATAAGGTTAAAGTTTTTGTTGTATATTAGTGCAACACCCCCACCCCTTTTAATGGGACGGGCAATATGCGTTCCCGTATAGCCAGGAGGAGACGCCTCACCCAGCGCAAAAAAGTAGTCTGGTTTGAGCCAGGTCTCGGCTAGACCAACCACATCAAGATTGTTGTCTCTAATGACTTCATTAACTAATAACGTTTTGGAAGACAATGACCTTATGTTTTAAAAGCCCACATTATAGGTAGTGGGCTGTTTTGAGGAGTTTTTGTTGAAAGTATCCGTAGTAGCAATATTAATAATGTTACGTTTATTATGCGTAGTGCACTTTAAATAATTTCGACCATATCTAGGAATTGATACGACAGGAATGTTTAGATTGTTTGCCACCTCAGTAAAACGCATGTCCACCTCTGACGCAGAAAAAACATTATGTGAATTGTATATTGTTCTAAGAGAATTGCTATGTGTGCAGGGATTATCCAGCCTGGCACTGGCTAGTTCTATCTTAACAGACTCCTTATTAGTGCTTCTTTGTGGATTAGCATTTAGCTTTTTCGTTAGCCCCGCTAACAACAACGCCTTTAGCTTTGTTATTAGCCCCGCCCGACATCCCCGCTTCTGCTTCCGAGCGCACCGCTTACGTCTCTTTCGTTGACGGTCTCCGCTGGTAGTGGACGCTGCTTCAAAGGCCACTGCTGGATGTAGCTCGCAAAGAATTCCCAAGCTAGCGAGTAGGTCCACCGTACACGCATCTTTCAGCCCAAAATGGCCCGATCTCTCCACATCCAGAATCGTAAGTCGGTCGTAAGTGATCACGGAGTGAACACGCTGTGAGCCAGCCATGAAATTGACTGAATTGACGGGTATTTTTGCCAAATCGGTCTACACTTCCAAGAGCGCCTGCAAGAAGCTGCCGCCGTGAAGCGCCGCCATCTTGCCATGATATAAAGGCTATGATATAAAGGCTATTTTCTATAGTTTGTAAGTAACCAATGAAAATGTGTGGTGCCTGGTCTGACATTATATATTTTTTTACAGTGTTTGAGTGCGGTCATGCGACTGCCAGGTTCCGTTTGATTGGTGAAAATCGAGTAATGTGACAGTGCCCAATGGAATAAGTCTCTCATTGCCAGAAGTATATATTTACAAGCAGTAATCAATAGATTTTAAATAGATATAATGATAATGTAAATACATGTAGAGATTGAAATGGAACGCATTATAATGGAGTACAAGTAGGGTTTCTTCTTCACAGAAATACTCAAGTAAAAGTGTGTTGCATTAAAACTACTCTGAAATGTACAATTTATCCAAAAATGTACTTAAGTAAATTAATGGTGTCAAAGTATGAAGTTACTACCCACCTCTGCCGGCTGCACGTGGCGTCACCTGCAACAAGTATTGAAAAATGGTACGGTTTTATTTTATGTGAATCAGTACCCAGTAATACCAATGAAATTCGGTCGGTACCTATAAAAGTTCATATCCATCCTTGGTCGTTTTTCGCCATAGACGAGCAGCAAAGCAACCAATAGAGAAAATTCAAATTAAACCAGTATGGGGTACAACAATAAGACAGAGCAAAAAAAATGGAATACAGCAATCCCAAATAGATGTTGGACCGTTCCAGATAGATTTGTTGCTAGCTGTTCCCCTTAGCTAATTAACACATTAAAATGGGACGTCCTTGAATGCAGCTTATCGCCACAACTTCATTCCATACAGTAGATAACATTGTAACTGTGCTTCTTAAAGGGGAACTGCACTTTTTTTTTAAATTGCCTGTTATTCACAAGCACACATATGTTATTCTTTTTTTATGCATTCTAATTCGTAAATAAACGCTAGGGAAAGTCTGGTAACAATGGAGGTAATCGGAGTCATTACCTCATTGCGTCTATTCCGTCTATAAAGCACTCTATAAACATCCAAAAACCTCCATTGTTTTATATAAACGCTGTAAGTATATGTGTAATGTAATACCAAGCACATTCATAATATCATGTACCATATTATTTATGTAACATCACAACGTTTGCTATTTCATTCAAAAAAGAACAACTACTACGAATCGAGGCAGACTTCATGAGAGGGAACAACGATTAATTTGGGAAAAATTATCCAAAACTTTATGTTTTTGAGCCAGAGTATGAGAAGGGTGTGCAACAAGTTTTGGAAGCTGAGTGATAAGCACATCCAGCAAATAACACATTGGGGGCTAAACAAAAATATAAACTTCAAACATAATAAAACAATCACTTACTGTACGATGTCTGCTCTCACAGGGGTGCCAAGTGATGGAATGTTTATATCTTCCTGTTCAGATAAAGGATTAATCATAAGTCTCACGCCTATAAAAAAAAAAGGATGCAAATAAACGTCTTTCCATGTCTTTTTCGACATCTCCGGGTTTACGTTAAATGTCAAAGTTGACCAAGTCCTCGGTTTATGGACACAACCTTCTACCATACAAGTGAGAGGCATGAGTTATAATCTATAATGAACTTGCAGCAGATCAGTATGTCAATTATGTCGCTGTAGCTGTGATCAGTGCATAGCTAAAGTAATTCCTCAGCATTTGCGCTTATAATAACAATATCATTAGTGTTTGCTTAATATATCAACAATCAATAAATCAATGTTTATTTATATAGCCCTAAATCACAAGTGTCTCAAAGGGCTGCACAAGCCACAACGACATCCTCGGTACAGAGCCCACATACGGGCAAGGAAAAACGCACCCCAGTGGGACGTGGATGTGAATGACTATGAGAAACCTTGGAGAGGACCGCATATGTGGGTAACCCCCCACCCCCTAGGGGAGACCGAAAGCAATGGATGTCGAGTGGGTCTGACATAATATTGTGAAAGTCCAGTCCACAGTGGATCCAACACATCAGCGAGAGTCCAGTCCATAGTGGGGCCAGCAGGAAACCGTCCTGAGCGGAGACGGGTCAGCAGCGTAGAGATGTCCCCAACCGATGCACAGGCTAGAGGTCCACCCGGGGTCCCGACTCTGGACAGCCAGCACTTCATCCATGGCCACTATACTGGTTGCGAGATGTAAATGGGGTATTGTTGTCGGTTTTTGGATGTTTTTAGAGGGCTTTATGGGCGCAATATAGTATTCCCATTAGCTGCTTTGTTAGCCACCTCATACTTTCTGCATTTTACAAATCAAAATGCATTAAAAAAACAAAAACGAGTTTTTGTCTTACATAGGGATTGTGAATGATAGACAAAATTCTAAAAAAAAGTGCAGTTCCTCTTTAACAAACCTTATACGCACCTGGTCTGCCAGAGAATAACAAAACATAGCAGGAGGGATCAGCGTTGCCAAGTTAATGACTTTGTCGCTATTATTCAAACAGCGACTAGTGACAAGTCTAGTTGTAGTTTAACCTTTTTGGAGACCATATCGAAATTGAGCATTCCACTCTTCTTAGCTAACACCCACCCACCTCTAAAAGCACTAACAAGCGGCTCTGTCTTGCTTGTTACATTAACCTTCCTCCCGTGTTAAATTTCTCTTCGCACTTCTTGTGTCAACCGGTCAGATTTGACACGTGTCTTAAATGAGCTGCAAAGTTTTCGAATACCAATTTACATGCCTGTCTTCCTATTTTTGTGCAGGTGTACAAGAAAACGAGAAAAAGTGGCAACATGAGAATGCCCTAAAGCTCACATGATTGGGATTGACAGTACACTTATGAATTCAGTTTGGGCTGTAATTATTGCTGTATATTCATGTTTTTATCACTGGGTCGAAAACAACCCTAACACTACAAATGTGATCATTTTAACCACACCACCTAAAAAATTGGTAAAATGTCATTCTTTTGTTTTAATTTTGTTGAAATGGTGGTTCCTGACAAAGTCAAAAAGCCTTGATGTCATAAACAAATGTATGCATTTAAAACCTAAAACGGGTCAGTACTGACCCCAACAAACGAGAAGGGTTAACCCAAAAAGAAGCTGAGAGAAAAAAAGGCAATTTGTTTTTCATTATTATTATTCATGTATATCACTCACTCATTCTGTGTCTCTTCCACAGCGTCTAAAAATAATACATCCACATGCTTCATGGCCAATTATGCCAATTAGGAGATAATGTCGTCTTGCCACACACAACCCACCAACACTAATAGATTCCGGCCTTGTGGGAAATACTGAATTATACCTAATGAAAGGGTAATACTCATAAAATAGTGATGAAGATACATACTGTATGAAATGTGAAATAAATTGATTATTCTTTGAAATATGGTATTTGTGTGCTGTTGCATTAAGAGGCCTTTAGCCAGTAAATCAAATGACAGTATAATAAGGATGCATTTGGCACGTATCACCACTTTTATTGCCTCCATTGAGCCAGAAAATCAAAAGGTGCAGGAAATTCAGTGCTTATTTCTGTGTGATAATTACATTCTGTCGCCACAGCAGACCATTGCATATAATCATTTCCAATAAGGTACATACAGTATGTCACCTTCTGCTTCTCTGCCCTCTGTTTTATTTTGCATTGCTTTCTCCTAATGCTTCCTTTTAGTGGATAGTCTGCAAATGCTTTACTTCCAGTGCGAGGCCTTGTTACAGTGAGTCTGATTGCTACATTTATTTACATCATTATTACATTTATTTATAATCTCCTAGTTACTGCTTGCATAGACATACTTACTTTTCAATGATCACTCACAAGCTATAGAAAATAACATTATATAATGTGCTGGCATCTGTGTCAGTAGAAATCTTCACATTTCTGCCGACAATAATTCGACTTCCAACTGGAGAAAAAAGCTCACCGTAGGTTGTAGATATTTTTATGTTTTAGCTGCACATACAGTGTGCTAACATTATTCCTGGTATAATATGATGCATGATTCACTAGAGGAATGTGAATGGCCTGGTGATGAGCAGTGCCTGGTTTCCTCCAAACATGATGCCTGGTATTCACGCCAAAGAGTTCAAGCCTCAAATTTGAATTTAGTTTCTCGTGGTCTCAGAGTCTTTTAGGTGCATTTTGGCAAACCTTTACAAAGGAATGGCTTCCGTCTGGCCACTCTACCATACCTACCATTGGTGGATTTTTGCAGAGATGGTTGTCCTTCTGTAATGTTCTCCTTTCTCCCCACAGGAATGCTGTATCTGACAGAGTGACTATCGGGTTCTTGGTCACATCCCTGACTAGGGCCCTTCTACCCAGACCACTTTGTTTAGACCAGTGTTTTTCAACCTTTTTTGAGATAAGGCAATTTGTCTGTCATGACCTGTCACATCACGCTGCAACTTATTTGGAGTTTTTTGCTCTTTTCCTGTGTGTAGTGTTTTAGTTTGTGTCTTGCGCTCCTATTTTGGTGTCTTTTTCTCTTTTTTTGGTATTTTCCTATAGCAGTTTCATGTCTTCCTTTGAGTGATATTTCCCGCATCTACTTTGCTTTAGCAATCAAGAATATTTAAGTTGTTTTTCTCCTTCTTTGTGGGGACATTGTTGATTGTCATGACATGTTTGGAAGTACATTGTGGATGCAGTCTTTGCTCCACAGTAAGTCTTTGCTGTCGTCCAGCATTCTGTTTTTGTTTACTTTGTAGCCAGTTCAGTTTTAGTTTCGTTCTGCGTAGCCTTCCCTAAGCTTCAATGCCTTTTCTTAGGGGCACTCACCTTTTGTTTATTTTTGGTTTAAGCATTAGACACCTTTTTACCTGCACACTGCCTCCCACTGTTTCCGACATCTACGAAGCAATTACCTACCGGCTGCCACCTACTGATATGGAAGAGTATTACACGGTTACTCTGCCGAGCTCTAGACAGCACAGACACTCAACAACAATACATAATTTGCCGACTATAATTACTGGTTTGCAAAAAATATTTTTTAACCCAAATAGGTGAAATTAGATCATCTCCCATGGCACACCAGACTGTGACAGTGGTTGAAAAACACTGGTTTAGACGACTGGTGTTCTGGCGAATAATAATAATAATAGTAACTGGGATTTATATAGCGCTTTTCTAAGTACCCAAAGTCGCTTTTACATGTTAAAAACCCATCATTCATTCACACCTGGTGGTGGTAAGCTACTTTCGTAGCCACAGCTGCCCTGGGGTAGACTGACAGTGACAGAACAGTGCTCCCCTTTGGAATTCATGCTCCCCCTGTACATGCACAGGGGTATGAATCCAATGAATGCGGAAGCACGTTGTAATGCAGCCCTGCATTACAACGGCAGCGATTTGGATGTCAAGAGGCGGGGAGTGAACCTGCAACCCTCAGGTTTCTGGCACGGCCGCTCTACCCACTACGCCATAAACCCCCTGCCTGACACTTGACCTCGCCTCAGTCTACCTTCTCCTGGTTGGGTCTGCCCTGAATATTGTTGACATGGAATGGGACCACGTTTTTATTTACCTCCGAGACAGCAAATATTCAGAGGATGTTGCCAAGCCTCAGAAGTGTAATTTGAGGAGATATTGTAAAAACTTTACAATCAAGGGTAAGTATTTGATGTTCCAGCCATTTTACGATATATTATTTTATTTATGAATTTTGTCTGGAGATGGGGAGATTTTCTTTGGCCAACGAAAAGCTATCAAGAAAAGAGAGGAGGCCTGGAAGCTCTTTCTGGAGTTTAACTCCACACTAATCGGTGGCCATTCAGGAAGAGTCAGAACACAGCATGCAATATGCTCAAGATTTTACTAGTTTGGCATGTGTGTGTGGTTGCGTCCGACCAGTCTTTCTTTCAGGGAATAAAACACACTGGTCAACCCCAAGTTCTTTCGGATAACATATGTTGAGTAAGAGGGACTACCAAGACAGAGTAGCAATATTACCAAGTTTTACTAAAGCTTTAGGAGACCAGCCCTTACAATGTGATAATAGCAGCATCAAGAAGCGGTCTAAAAATCAAACGGAAAGAGTCAGCTTATTTAATACGAAAACAGCCCCTCCCGCCGAGAAAGAAATACAGTCTTTTTGTTCTAAACCAATAAGGCCTCCTCCACAAAAAGGGAGTACATTATACTCCCAGCAGACATTCAAGGCCTTCAAGGTGAAACACAGAGTTCACTAACGAGCATAAGGAAAAAACACAAAGTGTACACATGGGAAAATATTAGCTGCTTTAAACATGACTATGAATAAAGAAAGAACACTTTCCACAGTGGATTTTGACATATGGGTATTTTGGTTTTGAAGTTATCAAAATAATAACACTTCAGAAGATACACATTATGCTATACTGTATATTATTTTGTCTTAAAGGTGGCAGAATGTGACAAGTGTCAACGCCAAGGCAAGCCTCTGGCTGCTGCATTGCCTCTTCAAAATATAAAAGTACATTTTTGCCTTGATATTAAATCGCTTATGACAAATAGTAGCTAAACCATTTTATGGCAGGTGTCGGCTCTCTGGTGACTGTTGGGTATCGATCTGACAGGACCCTTGCCCAAAACTCTTGATGGGTACCAATATAATCTGACAGCTACAAAATATTTTTCAAAGTGGGTTGAGGCATTCACATTAAAAACAAAGTGTGCATTTGAAGTTGCACAACGGATTTGCTCAATTATCTGCCAGCCGAATTTAAAAAAATCCTGAATTGATTGTTCAACAAACGTTTTAGTACAGCATTTTGTGTGGGCTATAATCAAACATACTCATTTATTGACAAAAAAACATTAGAATCAGAATCAGAAGTACTTTATTAATCTCCGAGGAGAAATTAAGATTTTCAGCACAATCCCATTCAAGAGCAGACAAACATTACAGGGAGACATAATTTACAAAAAAGGTGAGAAACAGGTAAACGCTGAGGAGGGAGGCGGTTAGGGGGAGAAGAGAAAAAAAAAAATCAGTCTAAGCCTGGGCCCCTGGAGAGGGGTCCAGACTGAGGCCAAGGAAAAAAAACAACCTCATAGCCATAGCACACATAAACATGTGTGTAAGAGGGAAACATCAAAGGACACTAAAGCCATTAAAAGAGCAGAGCTGATGCAACCGGCTGCCACACCAACAGTGCCACTTCTACACACACAGTCATAAAACTAAAACAACAACAACAACAACAAAATAATCAACCAATAATATACATTGCGCACACATGATTGCACCATGCATAGTCAAGCAACCAAACAAAAACATCATTTCAACACCCACACACACACACACTGTGGTGGCCTCTGCGGTGTTCCACGCCATTGTCTGCTGGGGTGGGGGGAGCATGGCCAGAGACAGGAGCAGACCCAACAAAGCAACCAAAAGAGCCGACTCCACCTTCCGGCGCCCACCAACTTTCAGCCAGTGTTCAGTCCGCATAGACGAGCGAGGATGCGTCTAAGGAGACAGAGGCTTCCGATACACGCTCATTCAGCCAAGACACTGTGAAGCCCGTCTGTCCCGGCACCCAGCAGACTGCCCAGATAATAATAACTTTGTGATTTTTTCCTTTTTAAAATTGGCTATTTTAGACCAAACAGTTCAACCAAGTATTCAATCTTGTTTTCAGAAAGTATTTTTTTATATTTTTGGTTATTGATAAATATTTGTTTCTAATTATGCTTTTTTCTTTAGTTCATTCTCTGTGGACTTCAAAGGATGAGGGCCAAATGAAAGCTATTTTACGACACGTCCTTTAGGACAGTGGTCCCCAACCACCGGGCCGCGGACCGATTGGTACCGGGCCGCACAAGAAATATAAAAAAATTAAAATAAAATGTTTATTTTTTTTATTAAATCAACATAAAAAACACAATATATACATTATATATCAATATAGATCAATACAGTCTGCAGGGATACAGTCCGTAAGCACACATGATTGTATTTCTTTATGAAAAAAAAAAAAAAAAATTACCCCCCCACCCCGGTCTGTGGGACAAACTTTTAAGCGTTGGCCGGTCCGCAGCTACAAAAAGGTTGGGGACCCCTGCTTTAGGACACTTGACGGCACAAATTGGCTGGCAGATTAAGTATGACATTTTTATTTTATCACCATCTTTTAAATAGTTTTACATTATTTCCATCTGCTCCTATATGTCTATAGGTTATAGCAGGGGTGGGCAATTAATTTTCACCGGGGGCCGCATAAGCAACCCGAGCACTGCTGGAGGGCCACACGACAATATTTCAATTAAATTTTGCTCAATATTATTTTTGATATACCATAAGATAAATAATAATGATGATAATAATTAATAATAATAATAATAATTTCATTTAACCTAACTTAACTTTATACAAAAGCAGATTGCTTTTTAAGGTCACTTTATCCTGCATTATCCAACATTTTTCCCCATCAGATTTGGACAACCATCTGTTGTTAAAAATAGTTTTTAATCATATTTATTCTATATTGTTTTTTATATTGGTTTTATATGTAATTGTTTTTTCTTTTTATTCAGTCATTGGTGGAGCTAAGGATAATATTTGAATATTGTTTGTAATATTGTTGTGCAGCACTTTGGAAACATTTTGTTGTTTAAATGTGCTATATAAATAAAGTGGATTGGATTGTCACACCTGCCAGCGTGTCCCAACACGCATTTACCTCTGTGAACAAGTCATTACCTGTGGTTGTCTCTTTAATTGACTGCATCAGAGCTCTCATCCAAAGTTAGCAAAAAACAGTCCATGTCTCCGGGCATTATCAGCGCAACAGAGTCCAATAAGCACTCCTTAATAAACTCTCCGTCAGAAAACGCCTTACTTTTTCTGGCGCTTTTGTGAGAAATGACGAAACTTGTCCTGACGGCTGCATCTCTGGGGGTGTGAAATATGGCACAAAGTCCTTGTTGGGTTTGCAGTTTTACCATCAATGCATCAGCCTCCCTTGCGCGCGCTTCATCAGACACATTCCGGTATTTTCCCTCGTGTTTCTTCGTGTAGTGGCGATTAAAATGATATTTAAACACAGCAACCTGTGTACCACACATTAAGCACACGGCTTTACCATTAATTTATGTAAAGAAATACTTGCCAGTCCATCTCTTGTTGGAAACACGCCATTCCTCATCAACTTTTCTTTTTTTAGCGTCTCATCACTTGTCTCTATGCACCTTCACTCACAGGTTCCCCCCGGACATACGGCATAAATAACACATTTCAAAATAAAAGCAGCACAGTTGTATTGCGCGCACGACATAGATGTTTTTTAAACTTTATTTTGTAATTTGTAATTGCGCCGTTCAATTCACTCACAATCGCACACGCGCATACGTCCACACGGAAGTAATACAAATAACGCTTTTCAAAACAAAAGCAGCACCGTTGTATTGCACACTCGACATAGATACTTTTTGAAATGTATTTTGTAATTTATGATTGGCCTCACGCGGGCCGGACAGGGATGCACAAAGGGCCGGATGCGGCCCGCGGGCCGTACAATGCCCAGGTCTGGGTTATAGACTCATATGTTCATGTTCTTGTTGGGAAAGAGATGGCAAGTTGCCCCTCTGTAGTAAATTATCCTTTGTTCTTTTGTTGCTGTCTCAAACTTGTTTTTATAGAATTCTGTCCATCATCTCAGTGCTGTGGTTGCAACAAGTCTTTTTGTAGATGGAAGATTTTAGATAATGAGAAAGGTGTTTTTTTTTCCTATCACCATTGTCTATTATTATTATTACTTCTATTATTATGCATATGGTAATTATAAGGAGCCTATATCTTATTACATTTGTGTCTCAGATTAAATTCCCTAAAGTGGAAAGATGGCTTTGTTCTTTAAAATGTTGGTGCTCATTGGATTTTGCTGGTATGTCCCCGTTGTCATGCAAAATGCATCATTTAAAGGCATATTGGTTGACTTGTTGAATTTTACTTGATGAATATAAAATCCCTGGAATGTTTTAGGTTGTACACATGGTGGAAAGGAGTCATTTGAAAGACCCCCTCTCAAATGAAGTAACGTATGAGCGGAAGATTCTTCGAAACTAGAGGTTTTTAATTCAAAATGAAGCTATATAAAACATTTCTATCAATACTTAATTCCCCAATCTTTGTTTATCAAATAGGAACTTTTGATGAGAGTGGACAGAAGCACCACAGAAAAGTGGTCTGTCAAAACCTTAGTCCACAAAAAACAAGGACACTCTTATAGCTCTGGGATTTTGGTTCTACTGGTAAAGCCATGTTTTGAGTACATACACCGTATTTTTTGGACTATAAGGTGCATTTAAAATCTTTTAATATTCTCAAAAATCGACAGTGCGCCCTATAACCCGGTGCGCCTAATGTACGGAATAATTGTAGTTGTGCTTATTGACCTTAAAGCAATTTTATTTGGTACATGGTATAATGATAAGTGTGACCAGTAGATGGCAGTCATACATAATATATATGTGTGAACTGCAAGATGACGCCAGTAGACAACACCAAAACTTAAAATGTTCCATTGAGACACACAGTGCTAAAAAATCTGTCAAATTATTTTTAGTACGACTTCGGTAAGCTATGAAGCCGCACCGCTTGTTGGATTGTCGGCGCATTAAACGTACGAGTGTTATTATGGTGTGTGTGTATAAGGACCGCAAAATGGCACCTATTAGCAGACATATTATCTGGCGTTTTGTTTCGCAATATTTTGCAAAACCAACTTTTCTTACCTTCTGGTACCTGCTGATGTGTATTTGGGATGTGCATAAATCCTGAAATTGTGTGCATGTCCGCCAATGTAGTCCGTGCCGACACCATAGTCATAAGCTTCTTCTTTTTCTCCACCTTCTTATGTGGCATTTTAATTCACATAAATCTTTGTTTCTCACGTACGCGGAAGTCTTTCAAATGTGGAGACTTAACACACATCGACCCACAGTCAAGCAAGATGGCATAGGTTTGTCTCGCAGTGGCTTGCAACCTACTTCAGAGTGGAGGTTTGTGGGAACATAGTGAACGTTTCAAAGTTGGTCACATTATGTTTTGTTTTTTCAAGAGAAGGGATGAAAGAATGTGTGGAGCAAGAACTCTTAAAACTGTTAATTGCATTAGACATAAAAACAGGTATCTTAAACCCCCTACTTTTTAGCTTGTACAAAATGAATGGTTTGTGTTATAGGAGAAGTGGAAGCCAACTTGCTGTGTGCTCCTTGCTGACCTCCACTGAAAGTAGTAGGGTTTAAAAAGGTAAAGTGTAATATCGCATTAATTTATTTGCATGTAATGATTTAGATTTTTTCTGGACAGGTGCTATGTTGTACAAAACCCAAAACCAGTGAAGTTGGTACGTTGTGTAAATGTAAATAAAAACAAAATACAATGATTTGCAAATCATGTTCAACCTATATTCAATTGAATAGACTGCAAAGACAAGATACTTAACGTTCAAACTGGAAAACGTTATTTTTTGCAAATATTAGTTCATTTGGAATTTCATACCTGCAACATATTTCAAAAAAGCTGGCACAAGTGGCTTTGGACAATCCCACAGGTGAACAGACTAATTGGGCATAGGTGGGTGCCATGATTGGGTATAAAAGCAGCTTCCATGAAATGCTCAGTCATTCACAAACAAGGATGGGGCGAGGGTCACCACTTTGTCAACAAATGCATGTGAAAATTGTCTAACAGTTTAATGAACAACATTTCTCAAGGAGCTATTGCAACGACTTTAGGGATTTCACCATTTACAGTCCGTAATATCATCAAAAGGTTCAGAGACTCTGGAAAAATCACTGCAAGGCCGACAACCAACATTGAATGCCCGTGACCTTCGATCTCACAGGCGGTACTGAATCAAAAAGCTACATCAGTGTGTAAAAGGATATCACCACATGGGCTCAGGAACACTTCAGAAAACCATTGTCAGTAACTACAGTTTGTCGCTACATCTGTAAGTGCAAGTTAAAACTGTACTATGCAAAGGAAAAGCCATTTTTCAAAACACCCAGAAACGCCGCCTGCTTCGCTGGGCTCGAGCTCATCTAAGATGGACTGACGCAAAGTGGAAAAGTGTTTTGTGGTCAGATGAGTCCACATTTCAAATTGTTTTTGGAAACTGTGGAAACATCCGGATTGTTATAGGCGCCAAGTTCAAAAGCCAGCATCTGTGATGGTATAGGGGTGTATTAGTAAATTACCCATCTGTGAAGGCGCCATTAATGCTGAAAGGTACATACAGGTTTTGGAGCAACATATGTTGCCATCCAAGCAACGTTATCATGGACGCCCCTGCGTATTTCAGCAAGACAATGCCAAGCCACGTGTTACAACAGCGTGGCTTCATAGTAAAAGAGTGCGGGTACTAGACTGGCCTGCCTGTAGTCCAGACCTTTCTCCCATTGAACATTTTTGGCGCAATATGAAGCGTAAAATACCACAACGGAGACCCCCGGACTGTTGAACAACTTAAGCTGTACATCAAGCAAGAATGGGAAAGAATTCCACCTGAAAAGCTTCAAAAATTGGTATCTTCCATTCCCAAACATTTATTGAGTGTTGTTAAAAGGAAAGGCCAGGTAACACAGTGGTAAAAATGCCCCTGTGCCAACTTGTTTGCAATGTGTTGCTGCCATTAAATTCTAAGTTAATGATTATTTGCAAAAAAATAAATAAGTTTCTTAGTTCAAACATAAAATTGCTTGTCTTTGCAGTCTATTCAATTGAATATAAGTTGAAAATAATTTGCAAATCATTGTATTCTGTTTTTATTTACAAATTACACAACGTGCCAAATTCACTGGTTTTGGGGTTTGTACATGCCATAATAAATAGGTCAGCACATTCTGAACACACGCAAGTGATGGGAGACTAAATAAAAAAAATGAAGTCAGCAAATGTTCTGAACACTAAGAAAACCAGCTTTATCATATTCAACTTCAGGAAGCACAGCGCTGGCCCAGCCCCCTCTCTTTATCGTCAACAAGCGGGTGGACAGAGACCACACCTTCAGGTTTCCTGGTATTTTTATCTCCACTGACATCTTCTGGTTAGAGAATGTCACTCATATCATCAAGAAGGCTCAGCAGCGCCTACACTTCATGAGAGTGCTCAGGAAGCACAACCTCAATTCCAACCTGCTGCTGACATTCTACTGTTGATCCACTGAGAGCCTGCTGACGTCCTGCATCACAGTCTGGTAGGGCAGCTGCACAGTGGCAGACAGGGAGAGGCTGTGGAGTATTAAGGCAGCTCAAAAGATCGTCGGCTGTACTCTCCCCTTCCTTACGGACATCTGCCTAGGCAAAGCCAAAGCAACAGCAATGGCGCTACAGGTGTATTAAGACAAACAAACTCAATAATAGTTTTCTCCCAAAGCAATAACCACCCTGAACTGTTGTATGCAGTGACTTTTCATAGATTCTGCAACTAATCAAAATGATCAATGCGCAATATTCCATGTGTGCAATATATCTACAGTCATGGTCAAAAGTTTACATACACTTGTAAAGAACATAATGTCATGGCTGTCTTGAGTTTCCAATAATTTCTACAGCTCTTATTTTTTTGTGATAGAGTGATTGGAGCACATACTTGTTGGTCACAAAAAACATTCATGAAGTTTGGTTCTTTTATGAATTTATTACGGGTCTGCTGAAAATGTGACCAAATCTGCTGAGTCAAAAGTATACATACAGCAATGTTAATATTTGATTACATGTCCCTTGGCAAGTTTCACTGCAATAAAGTGCTTTGGGTAGCCATCCACAAGCTTCTGGTTGAGTTTTTGACGACTTCTCTTGACAAAATTGGTGCAGTTCAGCTGAATGTGTTGGTTTTCTGACATGGACTTATTTCTTTAGCATTGTCCACAATGGTCAGGACTTTAGGAAGGCCATTCTAAAACCTTAATTCTAGCCTGATATAGCCATTCCATTACCACTTTTGACATGTGTTTGGGGTCATTGTCCTGTTGGAACACCCAACTGCGAGACCCAACCTCCGGACTGATGATTTTAGGTTGTCGTGAAGAATTTGGAGGTAATCCTCCTTTTTCTATGTCCCATTTACTCTCTGTAAAGCACCAGTTCTATTGGCAGGAAAATAGGCCCAGAACATAATACTACAACCACCATGCTTGACGGTAGGAATGGTGTTCCTGGTATTAAAGGCCTCACCTCTTCTCCTCCAAACATATTACTTGGTATTGTGGCCAAACAGCTAAATTTGTGTTTCATCCGACCACAGAACTTTCCTCCAGAAGGTCTTATCATTGTCCATGTGTATGTAAACTTTTGATCGCGACTATATATTTCAATATTTAATACTCCTATTCACCATATTTATCTCAGTTTCTCCATGTAACTATGCACCTTACTTCCATTTATATTGCATATATTTCTCATCTTTATGCTTATTTTCTTAAAACACCGTAATTATTTTATTTTTTGCAATGATATTGGTGATGCTCTAATTAATTGTTATGACTTATAATTACAATAAATGCATTCTATTCTATTCTATTGTTTGATGTAAATTCTGGTGAGTAATCTGGCGCTAGAAAGAAAGCATGGCTCAATAACATTGTGATGTAGTGATTACCATACAATCTAAATAACAGGATTGTGTGACTTTTATAACGTTACACACAGAAAAATTGCAGAAACATTTGTTAACTATGTTTCACATATTAGTATAACAAATACATGCATACAAATATTGTGCCTAAACTTATAAGATACATTATTATAGAGTGGATTTCATCTGATAATGCAGCTAAATCTAACAAGTGTCTAAGTAAATAATGTCATAAGTACAAAAGCCAAAACCAGTGAAGTTGGTACGTTGTGTAAATCGTAAATAAAAACATAATACAATGATTTGCAAATCCTTTTCAACCTATATTCAATTGAATCGACTGCAAAGACAAGATACTTAACGTTTAAACTGGTAAACTTAGTTAATTTTGCAAATATTAGCTCATTTGCAATTTGATGCTTGCAACATGTTTCAAAAAAGCTGGCACAAGTGGCAAAAAAGACTGAGAAAGTTGAAAAACGCTCATCAAACACTTATTTGGAACATCCCAAAGGTGAACAGGCTAGTTGGGAACTGGTGGGTGCCATGATTGGGTATAAACGCAGCTTCCATGAGGGTCACCACTTTGTGAAAAAATGCGTGAGCAAATTGTCCAAAAGTTTAAGAACAACTTTTCTCAACCAGCTATTGCAAGGACTTGAAGGAATTCATCGTCTACGGTCTGTAATATCATCAAAAGGTTCAGAGAATCTGGAGAAATCACTGCAGGTAAACAACAATGGCCGTGACCTTTGATCCCTCAGGCGGTACTGCACCAAAAAGCGACATCAGTGTGTAAGGGATATCACCACATGGGCTCAGGAACAGTTTTCATCTGAGTTAATTAATGATCTCACACACACACACACACACACACACACACACACACACACACACACACACACACACACACACACACACACACACACACACACACACATGTTCTTGTATTTGTTACGTTCTTGAGACCTCCGAAAAAAGGCAGACCTCCTTAGGACCACCCTTTCTAGATATATAAAGATTTGTATTTACAACATTAGTGATATGTACATACTATGCAAATATAAAAACAACTTGTTGTGAAAAATTAGTTGGAATTTCACAAGAAAAAGGTCACAATTTGTCAAGAAAAACTTATAATTTTGGCAGTATTATAATAAAATTCATAATTTTACTCAACGCAAGTCAAAATTTTACTAGAAAAACTGAACATTTGTGCAATATTATGATAAAAGTTGGAATATTACCCAATTACAGCCGCAGTTTTACAAGAAAAGCTTAACATGTTGACAAGTTTATGAAAAGAGTCGTCATTTTACTTGACAAAAGTCACAATTTTAAAAGAAAACTTTAAAATGTTGGCAATATTATAATAATAATCAGAATTTTACTAGGCAAAATTATGAATAAAGTAATAATTTTACTCCAAAAATGTCAGTATTTTACAAGAACAACACAAACTGTAACAATGGCGTTGGCGAGGAGGCATGGTGATACGCGGATTGTTCTTCCTACGATGACAGCAGGAAATCCAGAGACAGCGTGCAGGTAAGACAATGATTTATTACTATAAATCATTCACGAAAAACAAAAACGAACAAAACAAGCGAACACAAAGAGAGCGTGCCGAACACACAGGGAATGCCTATGTCACTGTGAGCTAACAGAATAGCAAAGACGGAACGCATAGAACAAGACTTAGCTCGAGACACACATGGAACAAATGTTAGCAGTTGCGTAATGCAAACAAAAGCACCAGACTGAGTGACGGGAAAAGGCAGGACTAAATAGCTCTCTGATTAGTGCTCGGGAACAGGTGAGCGTCCCAAACACTAATCAGAGGCAGGTGAAAACAATAAATAACCATGGCAACCAAGGAGACACAAAACGGGGGTGCTAAAACAGAACTAAGCCAACAAGAGACATAAAACGTAAACAAACTATGATCCGGGCAACGGATCATAACAAAAACATTGACAATATTGTAATAAACGTCAGAATTTTATATGACAAATGTCACCATTTTGCATTAAAAAGTAATAATTTTACATAAAAAGTAATGATTTTACGAGAAAATATTGCAATATTAGAGAAACAGAAAGAATATGAGAAATTGTTCCCAATTTTATAAGAAAAAAAGTCGACACAGTGAGAAAAAGACTGCTTTTAGTTTTGTTTTTTTTGTAATTGTTTTTTAATCTTCATTATTTACTTCAAGTTATTACAGTATGTCTCCATGTACATATTTATTTATTTTTTAATAAATAGTGGCCAAAGGGGGCACACTTCAATTTCTTACACACACTTGTTATTACATATGTTGGCCAGGGGGGGAACACTTCAAATGTGTTTACACACTTGTTATTTCATATGTTGACCAGACGGGGAGCACTTTTAAAACCGACACACAGTCAATTTGAAAAATCCCTCCTTTTTGGGACCACCCTAGTTTTGATAGATTTCACCTCAGGGAATGCAAATGAGACATTATTTATTAGATGCAATAGTTTTCCATATGGGGACCATGATTTCGGTCCTAACTCGTTCACCAGTCCTCCTATGGAAGGTACTTTTCCTTGTTGATGGCTCAAGAAGGGTTGAAAAGAATACACGCACACACACACACACACACACACACACACACACACACACACACACACACACACACACACACACACACACACTCACACACACACACACACACACACACACACACACACACACACACACACACACACACACACACACATATTCTTGTATTTCTTACCTTCTATGGACCTGCGAAAAATGCCTACCTCTTTAGGTCCACCCTTTCTAGATAAATAAAGATTTGTATTTACAACATTAATAATATATACCAACAATGCAAATGTAAAACATGTTGTGAAAAATTTGTTTGAATTTCACAAGAAAAACTTTTGGCAGTATTGTAATAAAAGTCGTAATTTTACTGAAGGCATGTAAAGATTTTACAATAAAAACTGAACATTTGTGCAATATTATGATAAAATTCGGAATTTTACACAATAACAGTCGCAATTTTGTAAGAAAAGCTCAACATTTTGGCAATTTTATGAAGAGTCGTAATTTTGCTGGACAAAAGTCGCAATTTTACAAGAAAAACTTTAACATTTTGGCAATATTGTAATAATCATAATTTTACTTGGCAAAATTATGACAAAAGTCATAATTTTACTCAAAACATGTCACTATTTTACAAGAACGACAAAAACATTGGCAATATTGTGATACAAGTCAGAATTTTATGACAAATTCAAAAATGATAATTTTACATAAAAAAGTAATACTTTTACGAGAAAATATTGCAATATTACAGAAACAGAAAGAATATGACAAATTGTTCCCAATTTTATAATATAATTGTATTTTATAATTATTATTTTATAAATTTTATAAGAAAAAAGTCGACACATATTGAGAAAAAGACTGCTTTTAGTAAAACATTTTTATTTTAGTTTTTTTGTTGTAATAGGTTTTTAATCTTAATTTTTTACTTCAAGTTATTACAGTATGTCTCTATACACATATTTATTTATGGTTTTGTATTAATTTTGGCCAAAGGGGACACATTTCAATTTCTTACACACACTTGTTATTACATATGTTGGCCAGAGAGGGAGCACTTTTAAAACCGACACAGTCAATTTGAAAAATCCCTCCTTTTTGGGACCACCCTAATTTTGATAGATTTCACCACCAGGGGTGCAAATGAGACATTCTCTATTAGATGCAATGGTTTTCCTTATGGGGACCATGATTTTGGTCCTAACTTGTTCACCGGTCCTCCTATGGAAGGTACTTTTACTTGTTGATGTCTCAAGAACGGTAGAAATACAAGAACACACACACACACACACACAAGCACACACACACACACACACACACACACGCACGCACACATAGAGTACATACAAATGTTTTCCTTTAGAGTCTTGCCCTTTTTGTTCCTCAATGATTACATTTGGCAGATAAACTTCACGGTGAATGTTTCAACCTTGTCTTCTCTCTTCAACCTTGTTCTTTCAAAATTTTGGCAAAAAGAAAAGTGCCTGAATAGACGAGCTGTAAATAAAACCCTTGAACAGGACCCACCAGAGATCAAACTACGATTGTCTGAGAAGGTCAGCGTACTTATTCCTCACCTTTAAGAATAAAACTGCCGCCAGCCTCTTGGTGTTGAAAGTGACAGCTTGGCAATAATTCAACAGGGGAAAATACTTTTCTCCAATTATACTCAACAAAAAAGACGCAGATGCTTTCTTGCACTCACTCCCGCTGTTGGGAATTCATTAGTAAAGGAATAATTTCCTCTGTATCTGATCTTGTTGCTGCTTTTGTAGAGTGGTTAGTGCAATTTAACATGCTGGCCAAAAACAACCCCGCAGTGTGCCTGGTTACCATGGCATTGTGGGACCTTGGTTCGTCCGTACATCCAAATTCTATACCTGTCACCACCTGCCAATTGCAGGTTTGACAATTTTCTTGTGTTTCCTTAGTTCTGTCTGTGGCGGGCCGTGCGTTTCCCACCTAGGCCTTCAGTGATGTCCAACTTCAAAGATTACCTCTCAAAATACCATCATTTATGTCACCACATGACCATTGTTGGAGAAATACGACACAGCAGGGGTGTCCAAAGTGCGGCCCGGGCGCCATTTGTGGCCCTCAGCTAATTTTTTAACAGCCCCCGGCACCCTGTAAAAATACTACTGACGGGGGCTTCCCGTCACGGGGTTATCGCTCGGACCCCCCGGGAGTCCCCCCCGCCACTAGGCTGCCGGGAGGCAGGAGCCCTAGTCCAGGCTGGCGCGCCCGACGTGAAGAGGAGCGCAGGAGACGCGGCGTGCATTTTCTGCCGCAGGAGCGGAACACGGACGTCAACCATCAGGGAAACGGTCAGTAGCTGGTGTTGTGCCCCAAACACCAGCCACTCGGACTGAGGGCCCCTTATGCCAAGACTTTTCCAATGACGCTACTAGCATGGAAGGTAATAACCATCCAACTTCTTTTGTAAGGGGTGTGGTTGAAGGTACAGAGGTTTCCATGTTAGTCGATTCAGGGGCCACTGTGTCACTAATTAGTGCTGATTTCCGCATGTCAGTCCCACTGAGAAACAGACCCCTGAAAAAGAACTATGTTGATACCCGTGCAGTGAATGGACAGATGCTGGATACACTGGGTACTATTGAAGTCACCTTCCGTTTGGGCCCTACATGCTGGCAGCACACCTTCTATGTACTGAGAGAATCCACCCAGTGTGTCCTGCTCGGACTGGATTTTCTAAGCAGGAATCGTGCATTGCTGGACTTAAAAAGGGGTGTTTTACAGTTATGGGATGTTACTGTTCCCCTTCTCTGGGATCAGGAATTAATCCCACAATGTTGTAATGTGTCTCTGGCTGATGTCAGGATAATTCCCCCATTAAGCGAGACTTTAGTGCCGGTAGACATTCTCTCGCCTGCGGGGACGGGCCGACTTATCACAAACTTTGAGGGTTATCTGGAGCCTAACATTCCGGAAACAACAGGACTAGTAGTGGCCCATTCAGTGAACACTGTGAGGGGCGGGGTGACTCTGGTCCGCATCCTCAATCCTACAGGGGAGGCTGTGGAACTTAAGCGAGGGCTGCACCTCGGGGAATTTTACCCGGTGGCAGAAAGTGACATTTTAATACCCCCATGTGCCCCTATCTGTAATACAGCCACCCAGACAGCTCCTGCACGTCTTATCTCCTTGGAGGAGTCGCCTATCTCCGGGGAGCAAAGAGCTGAGCTGGCTGGACTGCTACAGGAGTTTATGGATGTGTTTAACGTGTCAGGGAAAAACACGGGCAAGTGCACCCAAGTCAAACATCAAATCCGAACTGGAAACCACCACCCCATCAAGCAACGTGCTTACCGTGCATCTCCTGAAAAACGCGCGGAGATTGAACGTCAGGTGGCTGAGTTGCTGGCTGATGGTGTGGTGGAAGAGAGCTGCAGTCCCTGGGCATCCCCTGTGGTGCTGGTGAGGAAGAAAGGGGGACAATGGAGGTTCTGCATCGACTATCGTCGGCTCAATGCAGTGACAATTAAAGACTCACACCCCCTCCCCCGAGTTGATGATAGCCTGGACGCACTAGCTGGTTCAGTCTGGTTCAGCACACTAGACTTTTCAAATGGCTACTGGCAGGTCGAGGTAGCTGAGGAGGACAGAGAGAAAACAGCGTTCACTACCGGCAGAGGCTTGTATCAGTGGCGGGCCATGCCTATGGGTCTGACTAACTCTCCGGCCACCTTTCAGTGCATGATGGAGCTCATCTTGAGGGGTCTGCCTTGGCACATTTGTATGGTGTACTTGGACGATATATTAATTTATAGCCGTACATTCGAGGACCACCTCGTACACTTGGAGGAAGTCCTGTCCAGAATTCGGTTAGCGGGTCTAAAGCTAGATCCCCGAAAGTGTCACTTTGCCCGGGACCACGTGGTATTTCTCGGCCATGTAGTCTCTAGATGTGGTCTCCTGCCCGACCCAAGAAACACGGATAAGGTGAGAACATGGCCAACCCCCCGTACCCCCTCAGAGGTCAGGGCCTTTGTGGGCCTGTGCTCCTATTATAGGAGATTTGTGCGTGATTTCTCACAACATGCTGCGCCACTGAATCACCTGGCAGGGAAAAATGTGCCTTTTGAATGGTCAGCTGACTGCGATGCTGCTTTCACTCACCTCAAGCAAGTACTCACTTCATCACCAGTTGTTACACTGCCTAACTTTTCACTTCCTTTTAAAGTGTACACAGACGCTTCTAAAGACGCTGTTGGAGCAGTGCTGGCCCAGGAGGATGGTGGTCTGGAGAGAGTAGTAGCCTACGCCAGCCAGGCCCTCACACACATACAGAAAAGGTGGTCTATGTTTGACAGAGAACTATGGGCTGTAGTGTGGGCGGTGCATGAGTTCAAGCATTATGTGGGGATGTCGGCGTTCTCCATCATCACTGATCATCGCCCTCTGTTGGGTCTCAGACACATGGCTATTGATAATGACCCCACCGGACGAAGAAGCAGGTGGGTGCTGGAGCTGGATCCGTTCGACTGGACTATGGTGCACAAAGACGGTTCCCGCCATAAAAACGCTGACGCACTGTCCCGTCGGCCGGCGACCCCTGATCCCGTAGAGCTAGGCACTACAACAGCAGGACTGCCCACTGTGGCTTCCGTGGGGGCATTGGATGGCTGTCCGTCCGCTGACGTAGAAGAGGCAGACATGGCCTCTCAATATTCTCTCTGTGGTGCTGAGGGAGAGCTGCAGTCACTACAGCGTCAGGACACAGACATTTGTACAGTGCTGGCTTGGCTGGAATGGAGCGTTCCCCTTCGGTCTCGCGTACTCCCACACGGGTCTTCCGCCGGTGTAAGGAATTTATGGACTGAGTTTCCCCGACTGTCGGTTAAGGAGGGGTTGTTGTGTCGTACATTACCGCCTGCGACCGTGGGAGAGCCGCAAATTCAAGTTGTGGTTCCCGCCTCCATGGTGCCGGAGCTTCTACAACAGTTACATGGGGGGCCGGCCGCTGCCCATTTTTCCGCGGAACGTGTGTGGGAAAGGGCCCGGCAATCTTACTACTGGCCCTTCATGCTGAGAGACATCAGACGGTGGGGTGAGCAGTGCAGAGCGTGTCAGACCCGTCGGCGCCCAGTCCCCGGGCCAAGGGCTCCTATGGGGGGTTTCCAGGTTCGTCGCCCCCTCCAGAGGGTGGCCATGGACATTCTGGAGTTGCCCTTAACGTCCCGGGAGAACAGATATGTTCTTGTGGTGGAGGACTACTTCACTAAGTTTGTTACATTGTATGCACTGCCCAACCAAACAGCTCACACTGTCGCTCGCTGCCTGTTTGAGGACTATGTGTGGGTGCATGGTATCCCCGAGATCCTGCATAGCGATCAGGGTCGCCAGTTCGAAGCGGAAGTCATCCAGAGACTGTGCCAGTTGCTTGGAATAAAAAAAACACGTACCACTGCCTATAACCCCAAGTCTGATGGCATGTTGGAACGTCATAATCGGACTTGGATTGACCAGTTAGCTAAAATGTTGATTTCTCACGGGGGTGAGTGGGACACGTATATGAGGCAGGTCACCTTTGCATACAACACATCCAAACACGCCAGCACCCGGTTCACTCCCTTTTACCTCATGCACGGGCGTGAGGCCCGGGTTCCTGCAGAGACACTGCTGCCCTCTAGTGTCCTGGACTCCCGGGGCTCTGGCATCCTGACGGACTATGTTTCAGCTATGGCTGAACGGCTGGAGTCGGCCTTCAGTGCAGCCAGGCTTAATTCAGTGGAGCCTCGTGAGAGACAGAAAATGTATTATGATGATAAGTGCTGTCATCGGGCCCACAAAGAGGGTGCGTTGGTGTGGCTGAATAACC
This sequence comes from Entelurus aequoreus, assembly GCF_033978785.1. Taxonomy (NCBI): domain Eukaryota; kingdom Metazoa; phylum Chordata; class Actinopteri; order Syngnathiformes; family Syngnathidae; genus Entelurus; species Entelurus aequoreus. The sequence continues at coordinate 34,054,298 of NC_084743.1, forward strand.
CCACTGAAAGCCGTACTAAGTTGGCGCCGCACTGGAAGGGCCCGTACCGAGTGATGCAGGTGCTGGTCTCTGGAGGGGAAGCGGGCTTGACATACCGCATCATCGACCCTCTGGACTTGATGGAGCGAGCCCAAGTAGTGCATCATGACAGATTGAAGCCGTGCATGTTGCCTTTGCAGGCGCAGGAGGTGCCTTCCTCTCCCTTCCCACTTGGGAGCTACCCTACTGTGGAGGCTTCACCACCTCCCCAGGTCCCACAGTGCGGGGAGCTGGACAATGGACTGTGGGGGGATTCTTTGGGGCTTAGGCCCGGATTATCTCGCAGGGGGCGAGTGGTGCGACCTCCTTCGCATCTGCAAGATTTTTGCATGTTTTGAGGGGCCAGTGTTCTAGCCTTTGCAATACTGTTGATCAGATAAAAATATTGTTGATTTGTTATTCGTGCATTTAAGACTGTGATTTTTTTTTTTTCTTTTCTCTGCTCTATTTCCCCTTGGTTGTTACCTATTTTGTTTGTGTCGAAACGGGGACGTTTCTAATTGAGGGGGGGACGTATGTAACAAACTGTTCAGGATGTTCCAAGTTACCTGAGTGTGTTAGGTAAGGAGGAGGAGTTTTATCCCTCCAGAGTTGCCGTAGGGCTGTGACGTAGGGTGTGTGTTGTTGTGGAAGGAGGTGTGTGAGGAATAACATTAAAGAGGCGGTGGCTACCGAACCTGCTCTTATGTCTCCCGTTTATTATTTTATTATATAAGTACATTGTATAGGCGAACCCAGGACACTCGGCTACATTACCAACGCGCGCAAAAAAAAAAACCATGAATACCTGCTTTTTTTCCCCCAGTATTATCAGACCAGAATACTGTGCAGAACTTTTTCCTTCGTGAGTCGCGTCAACTCTTGGTGATTGAGCACTGAGTCTGCACCAAAGAAGAACGCCTACTGTCTGGTGTGGCATAACTGTACAGTATGTGTGAAGTACCTACACTTTACAACACACTTCATATGCGCTTAGTTTGTCAGAGAATAAGACGCAGCAGAAATTATCTGTAATGCACTTTAGCCACATATTATACTCTCAGTACCTATTAAAAGTGGAAGAGAGGTGTATCTTGTGCGACTGAGAGCAATGTGATAGAAAGCCACACTTTATATAGCAACTGACACCGTGGTCCATACTTGCCAAACCTCCCGAATTTTCCGGGAGACTCCCGAAATTCAGCGCCTCTCCCGAAAACCTCCCGGGACAAATATTCTCCCGAAAATCTCCCGATTTTAACCCGGAGCTGGAGGCCACGCCCCCTCCAGCTCCATGCGGACCTGAGTGAGGACAGCCTGTTTTCACGTCCGCTTTCCCACGATGTAAACAGCGTGCCTTCCCAATCACGTTATAACATCTACGGCTTTTAGAGAGTGCACAACTGCGCACACAACAAGGAGACCAAGCAGGAGAACGAAGTAGATACAGCCATGGCGACGACGAGTAAGATGAAGAAATACGCTTGTAAATTCCAAAACGAATGGAAACAATAATTTCAGTTTATCCACGACAGTTCGAAGGGGAAGGGGTATGCTGCCTGTAAATTTTTTTGAACAGACTTCTCCATAGAACACGATGGCCGAACGGATATACTCACTCATGAACAGTCAGCGAAGCACAAAGCCGCGGCAACGCAGCACCAATCCCAGCCCAGTGTTATGGGCCACCTCGCTAAATGGAGACCCGAGGGTGTAACATATACCTAGACAAAGATGGCTATGCTGATAGCTGGAAGCAACATCCCGTTCTCATTTGCGGATGTCTTCAACAAATCCGTGAAGGATATGTTCCCGGATTCAGAGATCGCTCGCCAGTATGCAAATGGCAGAACAAAGGCTACTCAAATAGTGAGAGGTAAGTGTTGTTTTGTTTTTTTTAGTAAGTAAGCAGCAAGCACAGTACAATTAGTAGAACAACTGTTAAGTTAAAAAGTTAAAGTACCCATGATTGTCACACACACACTGGGTGTGGCGAAATTATTCTCTGCATTTGATCCATCACCCTGTGTTTTCATTACTGTGTATTTAGTATGTATGAAGTATATAAGGCTGTGCTTCTGGCTGCAAAGCATTGCACTTTCAAGTACAACAATGAGTAGATGAGTGTTATGTGTGTGTGTATATGTGTAAATAAATGAACACTGAAATTCAAGTATCTATTTTATATATATATATATATATATATATATATATATATATATATATATATATATATATATATATATATATATATATATATATATATACATATATATATATATAAATATATATATATATATATATATATATATATATATATATATATATATATATATATATATATATATACTGTATATATATAAATATATATATATATATAGAAACATATATATATATGTAAATATATATATATATATATACAAACGTATATATATATATATATAAATATATATATATGTATATATATATATATATACAAACGTATATATATATATATATGTATATATATATATATATATATACAAACGTATATATATATATATATATATATATATATATATATATATATATATATATATATATATATATATATATATATATATATATATATATATATATATATATATACCGTACTCATATGTATATGTAATATAGCAAGGGATGACTTTAATTGATAGTCTCTGAGGGTCAAACTGGCTGATTGGTAGAGGATCAAATAGTTAATTCCCTCAAGCAAGATACATTGTAAACTTTGAAAAGTTAAATGTTGTTTTTGTTTATCTTAGTTACAGAACATATACTACAAACATTACGGGCTTCTTTGAAAGAAGGGATAAACTTACTACATCAGCAGGGGTTCAAATACTTATTTGACCCGTCTGTGTGTGGGATTCCCGTTTTGTCAGGCTGACCAATCATGGCATTTTGTGCTGAGGCTCCACTGTAGTGGGCTTTTCATTCGGTGAATAATGGCTGTACACAAACCGTAGAGATGAAAGCGTGGCCACTACCATGGTAATGTTGAAAAGCCTTAATTTTCTGCTGTTGATCTTCTGCCTCAGTTAAGAGCCTTAATATGCTCTGTGTGAGACTGGGCTAACACTGTTGGATTTTTGCATTAACCTTAGAAATAGTTGTTTTGCAAGAGCAACTTGATGGACTGTTGACCTTTACATGATGTATGTGCTCATTACACCAGGAGCCCATTTTCTTGAAGAATTTGCTGTTGTGTTCATTTTGTTTAAGGGCGAGAGGAGCCAGACAATTGGAGATGAATCCCGACCCCAGGATAATTTTATGAAAATGTATAATCCCCGTCCACTCTTTATTGCGCTGTCAAGGGAGTATAACTAAAGACTGAGGAACAGCATGGTGTCAAAGAGATGTCTCAGTAGGAAATACTCTCTGGCCTCAGCGCAGAAGATACATAGATGCTAAGGCCTTGCAGGTCACAGCAGGACAATGCAAACACAAGAATTGTGTAGCAACAGGGAACGCTTATAAGAGACAAAGGATGAAGAAGCTTATTTCGGGTCCAAATGCACTGCTCAAAAAAATAAAAGGGAACACCTGAACACATCCTACACCTGGTTTAAAAAAGTAACAAGTTAAAAGTTAATTTTTTAATGTTACAGCCTTATCCCAAAATGGAATATATTCATTTTTGTCCTCAAAATTCGATAGACATAATGAAATTGTGAAAAGTTTTTTTTAAAACAAGTTGCAAATGTATTAACTAAACAATCACATGTACACAACCCAAAACCAGTGAAGTTGGCACATTGTGTAATTTTTAAATAAAAAGAATACAATGATTTGCAAATCCTTTTCAACTTATATTCAACTGAATAGACTGCAAAGACCAGATATTTAATCTTCGAACTGAAAAACTTTTTTTTTTTTTGTAAATGATCATTAACTTAGAATTTAATGGCAGCAACACATTGCAAAAAAATTGGCACAGGGGCATTTTTACCACTGTGTTACATGGCCTTTCCTTTTAACAACACTCAGTAAACATTTGGGAACTGAGGGGACCAATTTTTGAAGCTTTTCAGGTGGAATTATTTCCCATTCTTGCTTGATGTACAGCTTAAGTTGTTCAACAGTCCGGGGTTTCCATTGTCTTATTTTACGCTTCATAATGCGCCACACATTTTCTATGGGAGACAGGATAACGTTGCTTGGATCGCAACATATGCTGCTCCAAAACCTGTATGTACCTTTCAGCATTAATGGTGCCTTCACTGATGTGTAAGTTACCCAATACACCCCCATACCATCACACATGCTGGCTTTTCAACTTTGCGCCTATAACAATCCGGATGGTTCTTTTCCTCTTTGTTCCGGAGGACACGACGTCCACAGTTTCCAAAAACAATTTGAAGTGTGGACTCGTCAGACTACAGAACACTTTTCCACTTTGCATCAGTCCAACTTAGATGAGCTCGAGCCCAGCGAAGCCGGCAGCGTTTCTGGGTGTTGTTAATAAATGGCTTTCGCTTTGCATAGTCAAGTTTTAACTTTCACTTTCGGATGTAGCGACAAACTGTAGTTACTGACAGTTTTCTGAAGTGTTCCTGAGCCCATGTGGTGATATCCTTTACACACTGATGTCGCTTTTTGATGCAGTACCGCCTGCGGGATCGAAGGGCTGTAATATCATCGCTTACATGTAGTGATTTCTCGAGATTCTCTGAACCTCTTGATGATATCACGGACCGTAGTTGGTGAACTCCCTAAATTCCTTGCAATAGCTTCTTGAGAAATGTTGTTCTTAAACTGTTCGACAATTTGCTCACTCATTTGTTCACAAAGTGATGACAATCGCCCCAGACTTGATTGTGAATGACTGAGCATTTCATGGAAGCTGCTTTTATACCCAATCATGACACCCGCCTGTTCCCAATTAGCCTGTTCACCTGTGGGATGTTCCAAATAAGTGTTTGATGAGCATTCCTCAACTTTCTCAGTTTTTGCCACTTGTGCCAGCTTTTTTGAATTCCAAATGAACTAATATTTGCAAAAAATAACAAAGTTTTCCAGTTCGAACGTTAAGTATATTGTCTTTGCAGTCTATTCAATTAAATATAGGTTGAAAAGGATTTGCAAATCATTGTATTCTGTTTTCATTTACACAACGTGCCAACTTCACTGGTTTTGGGTTTTGTACATAAGTATTCACAGCCTTTACTCTATACTTTGTTGATGAACCTTTGGCAGCAATTACAGCCTCAAATCTTTCTGAATACGATGCCACAAGCTTGGCACACCTATCTTTGGGCAGTTTCACCCATTCCTCTTTGCAACACCTCTCAAGTTTCACCAGATTGAATGGGAAGCGTTGGTTTTCATCCAGGATGTCTCTGCACATTGTTGCATTCATCCTAGTCTAGTCAGGGAGGTGACCAAGAACCTGATGGTCACTCTGTCAGAGCTACAGCATTCCTCTGTGGAGAGAGGAGAACCTTCCAGAAGGACAACCATCTCTGCAGCAATCCACCAATCAGGCCTGTATGGTGTAATGGCCAGACGGAAGCCATTTCTTAGGAAAAAGTTTGTATATATAAGTAGGTATTTTGACAAGTTGGTACACTTTTAAAGCCATTTTTTTGGTCCCCCCGCAACATTTCTTGGTGAGGATTATGTTTTATTTTGTTTGTTGGCTCTCATAAAGTCTGCAGTGATGAAAAATCATTGATGAAAGAAAAAAAGCAAAAGTGATGTGCTTTTTAAATGATCAAAATACGTAAATATTAAATGTTATAAATGTGCCCGTTACTACATTACATATATACTTACATCATGTATAAAAATTCTCAATGAAGGTTTTGGACATTATTTGAGGGCTTTGTAGGCGGGATTGTGCAGCTCCCATAGGCTCCATTGTAAGTGGACATTTGATCGCATTTAATGAATATTTAGAATGCAATAAAAAAACATCCATCGTCATGTCTTTCATAATGATTGTGAACGATGGGCAAAATTCCAAAGAAAGTGCAGTTCACCTTTAACAGTGGGGAATCTCAATATAGAGTTGAATGGAGAAGACACTTTTTTTCTGCAAAAAAAACATTGCAGATAATGTTTTCCAAGTCTAATCATTTCAGTGTAATTCAAAGCATTAGATAAAGTGACATTTCAAACAAGTCTCCACTATCTTAATTGAAAGTGTACTGATAGAATACTGCATTTCAGCAGGAAAAACTCCAAGCATCACAATTAAGTTTGTTCTAGTATAACATTGTACTGAATCACATTTTCAGGTAGAAGTTTTACTGGATTAAGCTACATGTACAGTAGTGGGATACAAAGACAGATTATTTGAACAAAACAAAACTCAGTCAGATTACATACATTAATAACTACATAAAAAATGCATTGGAAAAAGATCTGCATCACTGGACAATGCCAAATAAAGACACCACTGGGTATATATTAGGCACCACATAAAATAATAAATAAAACCTAAAATACAAATCAAAACTGCTTCAACACCAAGGGGACCACCTGAGTGTGTTTATTTTTCAGGGTCTCTGCAGGTTTCAACAAGCCAAATTCAAGCCTTTTTAAAGATCATAATGAATACAATTTAAGACCCATTTCACATCGATACAGGCAACAAAGTACAAAAGACTTGAAGGTCAAATTGGAGGCCCGGGATTACTTGCAAAGTATATACATTTATTCACAGCTCTTTCACATTGGAATACAAACGCTGAACCTAACTACAAACAACAGAAACCTCTCTTTTGTGAACTAAGATTGTTTGGAAGTCGAAATAAAAAAATTGCCAAACTATATTGGTAAACTCTTCAGCCAATGGCCATTGTGTGTGTGTGTGTGTGTGTGTGTGTGTGTGCATGCACACAAGAATTATCTGAGCTCTTGTACCGTGGCTGCAATCTCCTCCACAATATTTTTGAGCTCTGCTCATTTTACCTTGTAGCTTCTCCTCAGAGCATTTGACTTTGTGATGAGCTGGGCCATCTGAGTGCCCACCTTGCCCTCCGCCTCTTCTGCAAGCCTGTCTGCATCTCTGTCCAGACTTTCAGAAACCTCTTGGACAGTTTTCCTTTTCTTTGTTAGTTCTTCTAAGTGTTCCTCTAAAGCAGGGGTGTCAAACTCAAATACAGAGTGGGCCAAAATTTAAAACTGAACAAAGCCGCGGGCCAAGGTTGAACAAATTAACCTTTTTGATAGGGACCCAAACAAGTTTTGCATTAAATATTGAACAAGCAAGGCCTATATAACTTTATAGTGAAATGCAAAATCGAGTTTCTAATAATAATAATAATAATTAAAAAATATCAATGGAATATCAAATACAATTTAAATAAAAATAGAATGCTTCTTTTCTATTTGCAGCCTTCTGAGGTAAATATCAACATTAACTTTTTCCACAGGTTAATAAAAATGAAAATAAAATAATGAATAAAACAACCATTCAGGACTTTAAACTGCTCAGTTTGCAACACACTGATCTAATCTGATGTGCCCAAGCCAGATACCTGCCATCTTTTCTTGGATGCTAGTTCATTAATGTCAGGGCTCAGGCTTTGAGCTGAGGCAACCTTCATTATCGAACGAAGGTGTTCATCAGTCATTATATCTCGTATTCCACAGTCTTGGGGGCGTGCCTTACAGGCACTGCTTTTAATGCCCTCTATGAGCTGATGTCACTTCCGCTTTTCATCCCTTCTAACAACGTGCCCGCCCAGTCACAAGATACAGTATGAGCGGCTCTTGTACGCACACACACACGTAAATGCAAAGCATACTTCATCAACAGCGATACAGTTTACACTGAGAGTGTCCGTATAAGCAACTTTAACATTGTAAGAAATATACGCCACACTGTGAATCCACACCAAACAAGAATGACAAACACATTTTGGGAGAATATCCGCACAGTAACACAACATAAACACAACAGAACAAATACCCAGAACCCTTTGCAGCACTAACTCTTCCGGGACGCTACAATATACACCCCCCCGCTATCACGCTTTGTACGCCGTCTTGTCATTTCCACACTTAAATGTTTTTTCTATCTCTGATTCTGGGAACATAATCTGGAACAGCACATCAATGTTGTCATTACCAGTATATGACTGGTGCTTAATAACCGTGCGAAAAGTCCATTGCACCTCCGCTTTTAGTGTCGGCGTAGACCCAAACGCTGTCCGGAGGTCGACTGTAGTTGCAGCAGACTGGGCCACGCTGGACCTCGATGCTCCGGCTCCTGGTGTGGAGCAATGTGGCTGATTGACGGCGTTTGCTGCTGGCATTTTATGACCGCTTTGTGCTTTCCCAGTTGTAAGGGAATTCCAATGCCTTGATGCCCAAGTTTAAAAGTTTTCTTGCACAAAGTTCAGTGTGCTTAATATGCGTTCCCCTCCACTGGCTTCAACCATGCACTGAACTGTTCGTCCTGAAGCCACAAATCATTAAACTTGCACTTACCCATGCATGCAAGTACTGTAATTCGGTTCTGTTTAAAGTTGCTAAAATGCTAAAAATGCTAACTAAGCTGTCAACACAACAGCAATAGCTGGTGTTCGATAAATTCTGACCAGGCAGCACAGTTAGTTGCGCTGTGTAGTTACGTTTTAGCATCCTCAAAAATCGAAACATTTCAAAGCGAGACTGAAGTTTATGCATGTTTTAAATAAAAGTAACGTCAATAGATGTCAAGCGCCCTCCGTGCGCTTCGCTCCTTTTTGCCCCGAGAGAGACGCTCATATTCGGCCATTGCAGACAGCTTTGAGCACGGAGCTTTTTTCAACGTTTAGAAGTAAAAGCCTTACATCTTTTTATTTTTATTTTCACACCTAAATAGCTTGGTTCGTGTCTTATTAAATGTATTACTAATGAGTGGCTCTAATACTTGATCTTTTTGAATTATGTTTACAATTTCAATCATATTAGTTGCTCATAGATGCTATGCACATTTTTATTTCACTGGAAAATGATAACATCAATTGGTATTGTGAGCTTGTGTTTAGGACAATCAAGGAGGAAATTGACTCTCAAGACAATTTAAAGGACAACAGAGCGAAAAGAAATGGATATAACAACGTGCAGGTTTGGTTGATCATCAGAAAGCATGTTCTACCTGTATAGATAAAGTGCTGAGACTACTGCTGTTGTGATTCATTTCTTGCCTTAATTGCAACTATTCCAAAATAGGGGAATATATTCAGTTATTACAATGAAATTCCATTTAATATTTACAAGTACAGTTGACAATACACACCTTTACAACCGGATTAAAAAAAAAAAATCAACTGCTATATTGTGGAGCCATATTTAGAATTATTTAAACATAATAGTCTGGTCTTTTGCAGAATACATTTATGTTCCCTATGATTTTAAAACATTAATTCATCCATTGTCTACTGTCTGTCCCTGTCGATTCACGGGGGTGGCTGGAGCCTATCCCAGCTGCACTCTGGTGGAAAGCAGGGTATTTTTTAGAGTCGGTCTAGTACCGAATATGATCCGTTAGTATCGTGGTACTATACCAATACCGGTATACCGTACAACCCTAGTCCATAGATACAGTATGAATTCCGTTACATGTAGCTTTGATCTAGCAAGCTACTTTTGCCGTGTAGCTTGCTACAATTCACTAGGGATAGCTTCCCCTGTAGCTTAGCTACATTTAATCGAGAGTAACTTGTAGCTGCACTTATTACATTTTCCTAGTAGCTTGCCCATCACTGACTATGGCATTGAGTATTTTTTTGTTGGACATATACCACAAGAACATCGTACCGTGGTACCTTAGTACTGTTTGTTTATTTCCACAAATTTTCTACAATTATTTAATAAGAGATTAGACAGATTCATAAACAAAACTGGAAAAGTTGAGAATAACCAATACGGATACAGAGCAAACATCTCAACATCAATGGCATTAATTGTCATGATCCGTTACCCGGATCATAGCATGATTTATGTTGGTAATGTTTCTGTTTTAGTCTGTTTCCTGGGTGCACACTCTTTCCCTGTTTACTATTGGTTTCCATGGGCACTGATTCTCCTCACCTGTCTTAGTTTAGCAATTATTGTTCCCACCAGGTGTTTTGGTTAATCACTCCCCTTTATAGTTTCCTGTCACCCAGCAATAGTTGCTGGGTCAATGTTTGCTATGGCAACATTTACATTCTCCTGGTTTTTCTCCTCGCTGATTTTGTACACGCTAGCATTCCTTGTTTTTCACCCTTGGTGACATTTTATGTTTTGTTTAGCTCCACGCTTGCTAGCGTCTTCAGTCTTGTATTTTTGTCCTGCTTTTAATTTATTAAAAACGTTAATCTTACCTGCACGCTACTCCTGCTTGTTTCCTGCGTTGGAGGGGAACACAACAATCGCAGCCATGCGTCGAAGACGAAATATTAATGGAAATAACAGCAGACATACCCAGCAACAGTATTTATGGATCAAACTAAACATTTGTTACAATTCATCACAATATCTTAATCATCTAATCATGACGATATGGCATCAGAGAATTTGGTATTGAACTGGGTAAGAAGCTAGTTAACCAAGAGGAAGCTATATGTGAAGTTAGGTAAAAAAAACGTCAAGAGAATTGAACATACCTTGTGGCGTACACCAGGAATCAATACTGGGACTAAAATGATTCAATATATATTAAGTTAAAGTACCAATGATTGTCACACACACACTTGGTGTGGTGAAATTTGTCCTCTGCATTTGACCCATCCCCTTGTTCACCCCTTGGGAGGTGAGGGGAGCAATGGGCAGCAGCGGTGGCCGCGCCCGGGAATCATTTTTGGTGATTCAACCCCCAATTCCAACCCTTGATGCTGAGTGCATAGCAGGGAGGTAATGGGTCCCAATTTATGGTCTTTGGTATGACTCGGCCGGGGTTTGAACTCACAACCTACCGATCTCAGGGCGGACACTCTAACCACCAGGCCACTGAGTAAACAGCATTTGCAAAGTTACAGAGGAGAGAGAACACCCAGAAGATATTTTTGGGAGCCCTCTAAGAGGAGCTAGCGGCCCAACATTGGGCCCTGGCCCTATGGTTAAAAAACAGGGTAGCAACTGCTTGACTGACAGCGTCAAGAGCCAATTAAATTTTGGGGTGGCACACTGGAGGGCACAGTAGATCACAGGCCATTGCCCCGCCATTGCCCGTGATATGGCTCAGGGGAATGACCCTCTCTGCGATGTCCAAACAAAACTTCAGATTGCAGCACACAATGAATCGTTGACCCGGTGCCGATGGTGGCAAGGAAAACTGGCAAAAATCTTAGAAGCTTGTACACTCGAGAAAAATAAGACCAGCCCAGTAAGCGACCAGCCAAGAATCCTCTTCACTTGGCAAGGAACCCGGCAACAGGATAGTAACCGGAAGGAGTTGTCCATCCTGACAGCTGTACGTGAGTGGAACATGACAGTTGACATGGACTGGCAGCTCCGGAGCTTCCAGCTGACGACCCAGCAGCTCAATGGCAGCGGTGGAGATGCTTCAAGCAGGAACATTTAACAAGTCAAGATTATTGTGCTTCAAACTAGAAGTTACACTAAAATGTGTGTTTTCTTTAGTAAGCTTAAATGCCTACTGAAATGATTTTTTTTAATTTAAACGGGGATAGCAGATCTATTCTATGTGTCATACTTGATCATTTCGCAATATTGCCATATTTTTGCTGAAAGGATTTAGTATAAAACAACGACGATAAAGATCGCAACTTTTGGTATCTGATAAAAAAAAGGCTTGCCCCTACCGGAAGTAGCGTGACGTAGTCAATTGAACATATCCACAAAGTTCCCTATTGTTTACAATGATGGCCGCCAGAAGTGAGAGAGATTTGGACCGAGAAAGCGACGATTTCCCCATTAATTTGAGCGAGGATGAAAGATTTGTGGATGAGGAAAATGCAAGTGAAGGACTAGTGGGGAGTGGAAGCGATTCAGATAGGAAAGATGCTGTGAGAGCCGGGGGTGACATGATATTCAGCTGGGAATGACTACAACAGTAAATAAACACAAGACATATATATACTCTATTAGCCACAACACAACCAGGCTTATATTTAATATGCCACAAATTAATCCCGCATAAAAACACCTAGGTGTTCTTTATGCTAGCTCCTAGCTCCTAGCTACTAGCTTGAGCTAGTTATAGCTCGAGCGGGTTATATGGACGGGATCCCGTATATATAACCCGCCAATACAATTCAAACACCTGCACAACACACACACTCACTCAGCCCAAAGGACCGTTCACCTAACCCAAGGTTCATAAAGCTTATATATTTAACCAAAGTTACGTACGTGACACGCACGTACGGGCAAGCGATCAAATGTTTGGAAGCGCGCGGGTGGGACCTGATATTCAGCTGGGAATGACTACAACAGTAAATAAACACAAGACATATATATACTCTATTAGCCACAACACAACCAGGCTTATATTTAATATGCCACAAATTAATCCCGCATAACAAACACCTGGGTGTTTGTTGTTTGTTATGCTAGCTCCTAGCTCGAGCTAGTTATAGCAAGCGATCAAATGTTTGGAAGCACAGCTACGTACTCACGGTATCGCGTCTGTGTATCCAAATCAAAGTCCTCCTGGTTAGAGTCTCTGTTTTCCCAGTTCTTCGATCTTGACTGCATCTTTCGGGAATGTAAACAAACACCGGCTGTGTTGTGTTGCTGACTTCCCTCGCAAAATATCAGCTTCGCACCGACAACTTTCTTCTTTGCTTGCTCAGCTTCTTTCTCCATAATGCAATGAACAAATTGCAACAGAATCACCAACACAGATGTCCAGAATACTGTGGAATAATGAGATGAAAACAGAGCTATTTCGTATTGGCTTCAATGGGGAAGCCATACCTCTGTTAAACTGGCTACGTCACGCGCATACGTCATCATACAGAGACGTTTTCAAGCGGAAGTGTGGCGGGAAATTTAAAATTGCACTTTATAAGTTAACCCGGCCGTATTGGCATGTGTTGCAATGTTAAGATTTCATCATTGATATATAAACTATCAGACTGCGTGGTCGGTAGTAGTGGGTTTCAGTAGGCCTTTAATATATATTGAGTTGTTGACTTGGCTTTGATTTTATTAATTTTAATGCACAAAAGATGTTTAGTTTAGCTCAAGTAAAATAATTATAGAGGCTTTGAAGTGCTTTTGGAAAATAACATCAGTTTTAGTCACATCTATCATCTGTCAAATGAAAGATAAACTTCAGCCTTTAAAATATAAATCATAAGTAATCAACAAATCATTTTATTGTTGCCCAGATAATGTTTTGTTCTGTTAGTTTTGACTTCCTCAGTTCTGTTTTCTGCACCCCTGGGTTTGTGTTTCAGTTGCCATGACTGCAGATTAGTTTCACCTGCCTCTGATTAGTGCTCGGAACGCTCACCTGCTCCTGGGCACTAATCAGAGAACTATTTATTCCCGTTTCTCTCCACAATCAGTCTGGCTTTAATGTTTGCATCACACAACAGCTATCGACGGCTATAGTTTTGATTCATATTTGTATGTTAGCTTCCACACTAGGCTCTTTCTTAGCTTTGCCACCCGTGCTATCAACACGCTTTTGTTTTACTGCATTTCTTGCATGATTTATGTAAATAAATTATTTCCGACCTGCACGTTTCGTCCTGAGTTTTTCCGTCTGCATCTTGGGAGAATGACCTCCGCATAACCATGCGCCCAAGTCGTTATATTTATATCCATTTCAGTGTACTGCTTATACTGTAAAGACAATGTTGATTCATAAAATTGAAATCACAACAAGCCTGTGCTTTGAAAAGACACATGACAAATGTCATAATAAAATAGTAACTGAATAATCAATCACCGTGTAAATCAGAAAAATCGTATTTGATTCTCAGGATTTATTTGCACATTGCAAACTGAATTATGACAGCTTTTTAAAGGCAGACTTAAATAATGGTGATAGGTAAAATATTTTTGTGGACTGGGTTCCCTCAGGGTACTCCAGCTTCCTCCTACCTCCAAAGACATGCACCTGGGGATAGGTTGATTGGCAACACTAAAATTGGCCCTAATGTGTGAATGTGAGTGTGAATGTTGTTTGTCTATCTGTGTTGGCTCTGCGATGAGGTGGCGACTTGTCCAAGGTGCCCGAATGCAGCTGAGATAGGCTCCACCACCCCCCGCAACCCCAAAAGGGACAAGCTGTAGAAAATGGATGAATGGGTGGACTGGGTTTTAGAAAAACTCCTTCCCTCCATCTAGTTTGCTTATAAAACTAGTTATACATAAATTGACATTTTTGGGGGGTTTACTGTTGAATGGCTTTAACCACGTTTTGAAAAGTTAGCCAGCCAGCCAATTTTGCTGAAATTTGCAATTTCCCATTCTCCCGACATGTTTTCATTTTCTCGCTTTTGCCACAGCATCAGCACATTCACAGGATGTAGTATTCCAAGCATCCGGTGTAATGACTTCGTCCACCCGCCATAAACAATAGCTTATTAAAAGGTTTCACCTATCAATCATCACAATTGTCAAGCGCTGCGTCCTGGTTGACGACGGAGGTTGTAGGGATTTTAAAATGCAGACGGACGAGGTGACAGCGTGCAATAAAAAGGGGATTTATTGATTAAACAAAAAAAAAAAAAAACGAGAGCCACAGGGAAGTCCTCTGAACGAACAGACTATGAGGAAACAAAACAACAATTATACAACACAGCAAAAACACTTGCTAGGAATGTGGAGCAGACGGTGTCCACAAAGTACATGCGTACCAGAGCTCAGCATCGAAAGAATCCTCAATAGTCACGTGTGAAACGTGAATAATGAGACGACAAACCAATGGTTACGCAAGCTCAACTTAAATAGTGCTAATTACAAACAGAAAACAGGTGAGGGGATAAGTGCTCGAAGGCAGGCGTAAAGCCGCTGCAGGAAAGGGTCAAACAGGAAGTGAAAAACCACAAAATAAGAACGCAGAAACAGAAACTAAAACTACACCCAGAAAATCACCAAGAAACTCAAAATAAGGCGTGGCGTGGTGTGACAATCCGTAACAGAATGCCCCCTCAACAAAACGGACACCAGACGTTTTAGGAAACAAAAACCGAAAAAGTCCTACGTCACAGGAGGGCGGAGGGAGGACTAGGAGGTAGGTCGCCTGGCCATATGTCCTTGCAACCAGCGGGAAAGTGACAGATGGCTGCGGCGAATAGACCGCTGCTGCAGCTGGCGACCACAGAACGGCCACATCCGTGGCTGACGAGGAAGCGGACGCAAGTGGCCACGTCGCACTAGCAGCCGTCCATGCCCGTGTCCTGGGCCTTGCTGCTGATAGCACGGAGGGCGTCCATGAAACGGTCGAGGGAGCCATTTGCGGGCGCTTTATGGCCGCTTGTGCGACAGCAAAGCTGGAGCTGACTCCAGGACAAGAGGCGACAATTAGCCTGCTGGAGACAATGATGGCGGCGTCGTGAAAAGACCCGCTGGAGACGATGATGGCGGCGTCATGGAAAGACCCGCTGAAAACGGCGGCTGGACCGTCTGCGTCTGCAGAGCTGGAGCAGCAGGGCGGAGGCCGAGCAGGGTGTAGCAGCCTGGCTGGACGAAGAACAGGCAGCGGGGGCCGAGCAGGGCGTACATAATAATTCTGACTTGATCAATATAATATACACATAAGTTATTATTTATATGTATCTCTTTAAAAACATACTGTAAAAATGTATTTCCTCTGAAAATATGCATTAACCATAACCACAAATTGGAGGATACATTTTTTTAATCAGGATACAATTTAAAAAATAGTTAAAAGGTTTTATGGAATAATAAAAGGAACATCATACTTGGAAAGCAAACGATACATGTATTTGGAAATGGATGAGTGATTTAAACAATTTAGAAAAAGACATGTCATGGAATATTTGTAAACATGCCAACAAGGCCTTTCGATGCATTAGAAATAAGCTGAGTCAATTTAACATCTTGTGTAGATTGTAATTTACACCCTCATAGTTTAAAATTGGTACAATAGATATCAAGTTATGTATAAAATGTCAGGCAGCTGAAGAAAGTCTTATTCATTTACTGTGTGAATGTCAGTGAATAAAGAGTTGTAGTCATGCCAACAAGGCCTTTCGATGCATTAGAAATAAGCTGAGTCAATTTAACATCTTGAGTAGATTGTAATTTACACCCTCATAGTTTAAAATTGGTACATTAGATATCAAGTTATGTATAAAATGTCAGGCAGCTGAAGGAAGTCTTATTCATTTACTGTGTGAATGTCAGTGAATAAAGAGTTGTAGTCTGTTGTGAGATTTGCCTTGGTTTTCCATCCTAGGCCATCCTGTGTCACAAGAGTTGCTAGCTCATGTGTGTTAAACTGGAGATGACTGAACTAAAGGAGTCGTGTATGAAACAAGCTCAGCTTCCTCACTAACATGACATCATGTCAGAGTTAAGGACTACAAGCCTACAGCACAGTGAACAGAGAATGGCAAAGTTTTATTTTGCTGTCCATTGGAGTGTCTGCTTTGGAGGCACCATTTTCTGACCTTACAAGACCTCTTGTGTCTAATTTGAAAGCCAGAGACCAAGAAAAGATAGACACAGACAGAAATTGTATCGATGACCGCAACATTATGTTCATTTTCATTTATCGTTTGATTGATCAACGTACTGACTATCGGCCCTGTCCGACAATTGTATCACATTTTTTAATGTCTCGGGACATCGTACTTATTGCTTTTTAATGACACTTAAAGCCTTAATTTTAGCAATGCTAATCTATTTTTTGGTACAATGTGACCCCAGCTCGTTGTGATTACTTACTCAGGTCCAATGTTCTCCTGTAAGCAAAATAAATTCACATTATACCGCTATTTGCAACTTGATGCTATTGTTTGTGTAGTACAGTGGGTTTATACTTGCTATAATTGTGCCTCTCCAAGGTATTCCGCAACAGATCATCCGTGGGGATATGAATTACATCTGCTTGCAGGACATGGCAGATGTTAAGTGGTTTACGTGTGGTACTTTTGTTGACAACATTGACGCAGTAAACTTTGCCAGCGTAGTTTGTTGTCCTCTACTTGTTGTTGATGTAGCATTCATGCTAGTGGCACTATCCTCCAGTATATGTTTCGCTAAAGAGATGGTATTTTAAACTTGAAATTGGCCGCCTCCCATTGCAGTCACAGACCGTGTAAATATGCATTTACGTTGACAGCCCCCATATATATATATATATATATATATATATATATATATATATATATATATATATATATATATATATATATATATATACATATATATATATATATATATATATATATATATATATATATATATATATATATATACATATATATATATATATATATATATATATATATATATATATATATATATATATATATATATATATATATATATATATATATATATATATATATATATATACATATATATATATATATATATATATATATATATATATCCTGTAAATATGCGTTAACATTGACAGCCCCTATATACAGTATATCCGTCCATCCATTTTCTACCGCTTGTCCCTTTTGGGGTCGCGGGGGGTGCTGGAGCCTATCTCAGCTGCATTTGGGCAGAAGGCGGGGTACACCCTGGACAAGTCGCCACCTCATCGCAGGACCAACACAGATAGACAGACAACATTCTGTCACGACGTGGTTTTCGCTTACTGCAGGGTCGTTCTCCCAGGAAGGCAAACGGACGACTCCGGACAGGACTTGCAGGTAGGAACATGATTTAATTTTAAGAAACAATCAACGGGGTACAAAACAGAAAACATATAAGTCTAAGACAAGCGTGACTATCGCACGCGGAAGCTAAGGCAAAAACTTAGGACATGAAACTATAGACATGAACCTCACGAAACTGTGGCATGAAACAAACACGAAACTGTGGCATGAAACAACTAGCATTAACTATGGCATAGAACAAACACGAAACTGTGGCATGAAACCAATAATGACGCCAGGACGAATGACTGGCAAAGCTAGGCTTAAATAGTCCTCTGATTAGAAGCAAGTGCGCGTCCCGAACACCAGAGGCATGTGAAAATCATAAGTAGCCATGGTAACTAAAACAAACTCAGGTGTCAAACAGGAACTAAAAAAGTCAAAAACTAACAGAACATAACAAAAACATGATCCGAATCCGCGGATCATGACACATTCACACTCACATTCACACACTAGGACCAATTTAGTGTTGATAAAATGTATTTCAATACTTTTCGGTACTTTTCTAAATAAAGGGGACCACAAAATAATGCATTATTGGCTTTATTTTAACAAATAATCTTACGTTACATTAAACATATGTTTCTTATTGCAAGTTTGTCCTCAAATAAAATAGTGAACATACAAGACAACTTGTCTTTTAGTAGTAAGTCAGCAAACAAAGGCTCCTAATTAGTCTGCTGACGTATGCAGTAACATATTGTGTCATTTATCATTATATTATTTTGTCAAAATTATCAAGGACAAGTGGTAGAAAATGAATTATTAATCTACTTGTTCATTTACTGTTAACATCTGTTTATTTTCATTTTTAACATGTTCTGTCTACACTTCTGTTTAAATGTAATAACCACTTATTCTTCTGTTGTTTGGATGCTTTACATTAGTTTTGGATGATACCACAAATTTGGGTATCGATTTGATACTAAGTAGTTATAGGATCATACATTGGTCATATTCAAAGTCCTCATCTACCCAGGCACATATTTCTTGAGTTTATAAACATAATATAAATGATAAAAGAACGAAAGAAGATTTTGTAATGTTAAAAAACATCGATGCAATCATAGTAGTATCGACTAGAGCCGCACTTAAATTTGGTATCATTACAGTGGATGTCAAGTGTAGATCAATCAATGGCGTCATTAGCGGTGACGCCAGTGAGCTACGGTGTGTAGTGAAACATGTTTGGCTAATCCTCGTCCCACAGGGATGATACTTGTAAGAAACATACTTTATTTTTCGCCATGGAGGCGAGGATTAGTGATTTAGAAGTAGCAACAACACAGCAGACTGCGGATGCGGACATATGTCTTAAGGCCCCTCTTCCTGACGGCGTTCAGTGTTATAGCTTCACGCCAAAATGCGTCCGTTCTCCCTTTTCTATCTACACACTGTGTCTGCTTGTAAGTACTCCGTGATTGTGTGCCGCCGAACATGCTCGTCTGCTCGTAAACCAGCAATGCCATGACGTGACGACGACGGGTGGACGGGGAGGTGGGGGACCGGTACGCTTCAGAGGCGGTATAGTACCGAATATGATTCAATAGTATCGCGGTACTATACTAATGCCGGTATACTATATATATAACCTACTCAGTGGCTTAGTGGTTAGTGTCATCATTGGTACTTTAACTTTAACTTATACCGTACAACCCTAATATATATAAACCGTGTAAATATATATATATATATATATATATATATATATATATATATATATATATATATATATATATATATATATATATATATATATATATATACACTACCGTTCAAAAGTTTGGGGTCACCCAAACAATTTTGTGGAATAGCCTTCATTTCTAAGAACAAGAATAGACTGTTGAGTTTCAGATGAAAGTTCTCTTTTTCTGGCCATTTTGAGCGTTTAATTGACCCCACAAATGTGATGCTCCAGAAACTCAATCTGCTGAAGGGAATGTCAGTTTTGTAGCTTCTGTAACGAGCTATACTGTTTTCGGATGTGTGAACATGATTGCACAAGGGTTTTCTAATCATCAATTCAATGTGACCCCAAACTTTTGAACGGTAGTGTATATATATATATATATATATATATATATATATATATATATATATATATATATATATATATATATATAGGTCAACGTTAACACATATTTACACGGTTTGTGACTGCAATGGGAGGCGGCCAATTTCTCTTCAAAACAGAACTTTGGATAAAACTGCGGTAACTTGTTGGTATTGCAGCGACAAAAATTATTATTATCGGCGCACATCAAGTTTAAAACACCACCTTAAAGCGAAACATGTACTCTAGGAACACAAATATATGAATGTGCTACATGTATTTGTGTACTTTACATGCAGTCTACTTTCGGTCCACGGCCAAATCTTTTAGCCCAATGCGGCCTCCAAACCAAAAAATGTGGAGACCCCTGCTTTAATAGGTCAGGACAAAATGATTGAGACTATTTTAACAGAGTTTAGCATGGTTTGAGGAGCCAACTTTACGCAGGTTCAAAATCAGGGTCTAAAAAGTGTGATAATTTTTAACTTCCACATTTTGTGGAAGAATGTGCAAGTGCATTTTACCTGAAGGGCAAAGGAATTAAACGCGATGACTCACTGTAAAAAAAAAAAACACTAGTGACTTTGGAGTGGCTTTCACATGAAAGAAGCCGCACATAATGAAGAGAAAAGATTGACTGAAATATCTAAAAATGAACCATGATTGAGATGTGATGCTCATGTTGTTCACTTGAAGTGAAACTCCCTGTAAAACCTAATGGCTTTGTCCATTGTGCCACTTCCTGGAGTAACAAATCTTATCTTATCTGGGTGGGCTGCTGGCAGAAGCAGGAAATGACTTCACATTGAAAGCAAACTTGACAGCAGAGTTCCGCTCATGTGGATGCCAAATTTAGAAAATGTGGTCAAGTCTGTTTTGGACATCCAAAGACCAATGTTGGGATCAGATAAGCAACTGGTAATGTTTAGAGTATGTAAAAAGTGGGAGGAACTGATGAAAAAAAGTGAAACTAAAGCTGAAAGATCAACTTTAATTGTCGTGTTTGAGCACGTTTGGACCGGGACAAAAAATCTGGCCCTAGACTTTTTGGTACAGACTGGCCCACTACAAACCCAGATCCAACCTCCCTTTTTCCTGCAATAACTACACAAGGTTGGTATTTTCTTGTATTTTAGTGATGTCATTTTTTAAATGTAAACATGATAGGATATAGCATAGTTGGAGCTAGCAGCTACACAGCAGCTAAGTACACAATAACACACAAGCTAGATATCAAATGTCCTTAGTTGAACAACATTGCAGTCTTAAATGGCACACTTATCAACAGGGCCACCTCGTGAACAGAATTTAATTAAAGGCCCCTATTATAAAAAATTCACACTTTTTAATACTTTTTAAATCAAATTTGAATTTAATTGGATGCATGTTTTGTACTAAAACAAATTCATGGCAAAGCAAATGTTCAATAATTATTATATTTCAGGCAAGATAACATTCCATACCAATTAATTTATAAACCTTCCTATATCAACTGCGACCAGACTTAAAGGCCGACTGAAATGAGATGTTCTTATTTAAACGGGGATAGCAGGTCCATTGTATGTGTCATACTTGATCATTTCGCGATATTGCCATATTTTTGCTGAAAGGATTTAGTAGAGAACATCGACGATAAAGTTCGCAACTTTTGGTTGCTGATAAAAAAAGCCTTGCTTGTACCGGAAGTAGCGTGACGTCACAGGTTGTGTAGCTCCTCACATCTGCACATTGTTTACAATCATGGCCACCAGCAGCGAGAGCGATTCGGACCGAGAAAGCGACGATTACCCCATTAATTTGAGCGAGGATGAAAGATTCGTGGATGAGGAAAGTGAGAGTGAAGGATTAGAGGGCAGTGGAAGCGATTCAGATAGGGAAGATGCTGTGAGAGGCGGGTGGGACCTGATATTCAACTGGGAATGACTAAAACAGTAAATAAACACAAGACATATATATACTCTATTAGCCACAACACAACCAGGCTTATATTTAATATGCAACAAATTAATCCCGCATAACAAACACCTCCCCCCTCCCGTCCATATAACCCACCAATACAAATCAAACACCCGCACAACACACTCAATCCCACAGCCCAAAGTACCGCTCACCTCCCCAAAGTTCATACAGCACATATATTTCCCCAAAGTTACGTACGTGACATGCACGTAACGGCACGCACGTACGGGCAAGCGATCAAATGTTTGGAAGCCGCAGCTGCGTACTCACGGTAGCGCGTATCCAACTCAAGTCCTCCTGGTAAGAGTCTCTGTTGTCCCAGTTCTCCACAGGCCAATGGTAAAGCTTGACTGTTATATTTCGGGAATGTAAGCAATGAAACACTGGCTACATGTTTGTGTTGCTGCAGCCTGCCGCTATTACACCGCTACCCACCTACAGCTTTCTTCTTTGTTGTCTTCATTGTTCATTAAACAAATTGCAAAAGATTCACCAACACAGATGTCCAGAATACTGTGGAATTTTGCGATGAAAACAGACGACTTAATAGCTGGCCACAATGGTGTCCCAAAATGTCCGCTACAATCCGTGACGTCACGCGCAAACGTCATCATACCGAGACGTTTTCAGCAGGATATTTTGCGGGAAATTTAAAATTGCACTTTACTAATCTAACCCGGCTGTATTGGCATGTGTTGCAATGTTAAGATTTCATCATTGATATATAAACTATCAGACTGCGTGGTCGGTAAAAGTGGGTTTCAGTAGGCCTTTAAGCTCTGTACATCTGCCTTTCAATAAAATCACTAATGATTTGCGCTACAGGAGCCAGTCGGATTTTGTATGGGGAAATGTGTCATTATATTATTATATGTGACGGAGCAAAAAGCGTCTAAGAATATGTTTGCATTAAAATCTCCTATGAAGCACCCTGTCAATCACTAATTGATATTTTACATGCGCTTCTTTACGCAAAACAGGGCCCCCCACGGATCGTTGGGCCCTACGTACAGCACGTGATCTGTGTATAGGGAACGGTGGCCCTATTAATCAATAAAACCAAGTATGAAATAATTATAGTTGAATATTACTTACACATACAAAGTCTTCAAGGCAGATGAAGCAGAAATTATGCAGTAAAAAAGTGTTTGCATCAATCAATTTACTGCGTCATGAGCATAATTTAAAATACGAGTAGAATGGAAAACAAGCTGCCTCTATATTTAAGCAAATATAATATATATCAACCAATCGAAGTCTATGAGCATGAACTGATGAAGCCAACTGAGGTATTGGCACCAGTCACTACACTAGCTCTGACCAATCTAAGTCTAAGACGAGATCTGACCAATCTAAAACTATGAGCATGAACTGATGAACCCTACTCAAATGAGAGGCGAAACGTCTTCTAAGACAAACCAAACCAGTAGCGACCAATTGAATGCCCCGAGATCATATATATATCTGATTTCTCACGGAGATTCTCGAGCCATTCTTGACATAGAGGTGAGAACCACAAATCCCTTCCCCATCAACAACAATGCAAATCATGCAGACTTTGTGCGAGCCAACAACAATTACTTTAGGAAAAATTATGATCCAGAACCTTATATTTTTTAGCCTGAATATAAGGAAGGTGAGCTACAAGTTTTGGAAGCTGTGTGCCAAACAGTTTGTCTCCATCTTTGTAACCAATATTTTGGTACCGAAGTATATATCATTATATATTTCAATATTTGTTTTTCCCCGTGGCTTTCTGGTTATTTCTGGGTCTAAGTTGAATGTCAAAGTTGACCAACTTCTTGGTTTACGGCCGCAACCTTCTTCTAATCAGGTGACAGGCATGATTTAGAATTTAGAATTAACTTTCACCAGCTCAGGGGCGACGTAGAAACAGTAGCAATTGCAGCTCAGTATGTTAACACTGTAGCTGCCTACGCTAGTTAGCTCTCTGTGATCACGGCGAGGCTACAAGTAATACAAATATTGCTAATACTTATGTAACCGGTGTTTTCTTCCTCTGCGTTGCGTGTAACGTTTAATGAACACGACCGACACCAGCTGCACTTTACTTTTGTTAATGCATCTGACAATACAGGGAAAACAAACATTGTCAATATTTTTCTGCCATCGTCAAGCCCCTACACAAATATAATAGTACAGAACAAGAAATAGTGAACTTTAAGTTCTTAACGAAACAATAAATGCACTTTTCTGTTGTAGCATTGACGCCTACCTCTCCCGTTATCGCGGACAAAAGGGAAGTAGAAAGGCACAAATAAAGAGACAGGTGTTACAACAATTATTGCAGTAGGAGGAACAACGAGACAATGGTTCCACATTGACAAAACATCGAATAACCTTCAGGTATGTTCATGTAACTTACACATTTTGTGTAATTATAACAACAATACAACATTATAAAATACATTATATTTACATGACATAATTGACCCTGTTACACTTTGTATATTTGGGTCAATAAATGTGAATGGAGTATTGTTAGCGGTTTTTGTATGTTTTTTTAAAGAGCTATATAAGTGCAATAGAGTACTCTCATTAGCTTCATTGTTAGCCACATCATACTTGCCTTATTTTGCGAATTAAAATGCATAAAAAAAGAAAATAATGTGCTTGTTGGTTGTAAAAGATAGGAAAAAAAAAAAAAGGTGCAGTTGACCTTTAAATATTCATGTTGAATTTTGGGATTAGACAAGTAAATGAACCACATATTGAATTAAATCATATAAGAAGCAACTTCACAGAAGTGTGAAAACAAATAATGGCAACATTCATATCCCTTGTGTCCAAGTCTTTGTACAATCTCGCAACGACACGCTAACCTTTGCCTCCATCTCAGGAGTGACTGAAATCTCCATGGCGACCAAAAATCTGAACACCTAGAGCTTTATTGGAAGTGACACATTAATAAACTGCAGAGCCGAGAGGAATTGCAATCACACTTCAATTATTTGTCATCCTCCTCATCAGTTTCTTTCCTGCAGAGCGAATATCATGTTAGCATAGTAAATCGAAAGATTCCCCAGTTGCCCTCATAAGTCACTGAGTTCCCACATTGACTGCAGTGTGTTAACTGATTTCAATTATTGCCAGATATGTTATTGTAATAATGATGGGAAGAAAAATAAACTTTATTCATTCAGCTCTTTTCAGAACTGTGTTGCGGAATGAATGATAAGACATCAAGTTTAAAACATAATACATTCAGCAGCAACGAAAAAATACAAACATGAGTCCCCATCCGATACTTTACGATAGATTACATAGCAAGTATCTACACTTTTTTATAAAACATAGTTTATTAGCTTTATGATTGGCGAGTATTGACGTAAATGAATTGATGTATCAACAATTTGTGGTATTGAATGCTACATACAATTTATCTTAATAAAATTAAGTGGATAGTACACAGTAACTAAACAAAAGCAAAAACTACTATTGGCTTACATTGAAATTATTTGTTTTTGCTCTCAAAGCATTCTAGATCCAGGGATTTACTTCCTGAGCGACTACAAAACAGATGTTATAATTATAACAACAGAAAAAAGATGGATTTAGTCACTTTAGTGTTGTTTATATGTATGCTGATACTATACTCTACTAGGTATTAGGGTTGTACGGTATACCAGTATTAGTATAATACCGCGATACTAATGAATCATATTCAGTACTATACCGCCTCTGAAAAGTACCGGTCCACCACCCCCCCGCCGTCGTCACGTCGTGACATTGTTGGTTTACGAGCAGAAGAGCATGTTCGGCAGCGCACAATCACAGAGTACATACAAGTAGACACAGTATGTAGACAGAAAAGAGAGAACGGATGCATTTTGGCTTAAAAACTAAAAAAACGATAAAGGTGAAGTTATAACACTGAAACGCCCACTGGAAGAGGTGCTTTAAGACATGACTAGCTAGCTAGCGGCTAAAGTCCAGCTGCAGTCGGCAGTGTTTTAGCTACTTCTAAATCACTAATCCTCGCCTCCATGGCGACAAGTATCATCCCTGCAGGACGGGGAAAAGCTAAACATGTTTCACTACACACTGTTGCTCACCGGCGTCAAAATGTAAACAAACGCCATTGGTGGATCTACACCTAACATCCACTGTAATGATACCAAGTACAGGAGTGTATCTTGTCGCTACTACTATGATTACGTCGATACTTTTTGGCATCACAACATCTTCTTTTGTTTAAAAAAAAATGATATTATGTTTATAAACACAGGAAATATGTCCCTGGACACATGAGGACTTTGAATATGACCAATGTATGATTCTGTAACGACTTGGTATCAGATTGATACCCAATTTTGTGGTATCATCCAAAACTAATGTAAAGTATCCAAACAACAGAAGATAAATGATTATTACATTTTAACAAAAGTGTAAATAGAACATGTTAAAACAGAAAATAATGAGATTTGAACAGTAAATGAACAAGTAGATTAATAATTAATTTCCTTCATAATTTTGACAAACTAATAGAATGGGAAATGACACAATATGTTACTGCATATGTCAGCAGCTAAATTAGGAGCCTTTGTTTGCTTACTTACTAATAAAAGACAAGTTGTCTCGTATGTTCACTATTTTATTTAAGGACACAATTGCAATAAAAAACATGTTTTATGTACCCTGAGATATTTTGTTAAAATAAAGCCAATAATGCAATTTTTTGTGGTCCCCTTTATTTAGAAAAGTATCGAAAAGTACCAAAAAGTATCAAAATAATTTTGGTACCAGTACCGGTACCAAAATATTGGTATCGGGACAACTCTACCAGGTATTAATAGGATCGACATGTGTATTGATGACCCCTACCCAGGAATGGGTTCCCTTCATATTTGAACCAATACGATACCTGAGAATCAATACTGGTACTCAACAGTACCCATTTTCATTGCTTTTGTTTGTCTGTAAATGTGTTAGAGTACCCATTATGCAAAGATTTACAGTAATTTGAAAATAGCATTGCACAGTGGTACCTCATCTTACGAGTACCTTAACGAACATGTATTTTGAGATACGAGGTGTCCCTTGTCTCTTTGTTATGCTTTAAATTGCATGCATTATTTAAGTTATGAGCCTTCAAGCTGCTAGATGGTGTGGCTAATGCCACAGTGAACACCATAAGATCCTCCCCAAAACACCTGGTCCAACTTGCTAGCATTGGCTTATAGAGATCGAAATAACTTTGTTTTTCAACCATTGATACCAAACCTTTAACAGTGGTCCAGCTTTGACAGCCTTCCCACTGACATCCTGTTGATGAAGTTTGCTCCTCCACCCGCAAAGTAACTCTCCCAGCACATCAATGGCCTGAAAAGCGTCAAATCTTCTCAACCACGGCACTGAATGTGGGACATCGTAACAAGGAATATACGCCATTACTTGCTGCCATCAGCCTTATTGACCAGCCTTCCTTCTTCCATAACTTGCCGCACCCACAAATTTTATAAGAATGAAACATGTTTCCATATATTAGCTGCACCTGACTATAAACCACAGATATAGACGTTGTGGAATTAGTTATTTACACAGAAATATTTTGTAAATATTTATTTACATGCCTTAATTGTTTACAAACAATGCCTGTAACACAGCAGTAAAACGGCTGATCAAACAAAACAGAGGTCATCGTCATGGACCTACTAGTTGCGGAAACAAGCTCTCCAATCTGCTAAACAGACGTTTTGGTGAATTTACTAAGGAATTTGTGAACATGAAACAATACAAAAAGAATGTCATTGTAAGTTAATAGGACTAACACAGACACTTGTGAACGTCTTAGCATATTAGCTCGTGTTAATGACGCAAGTTTGATTTCATTACGATAGCATGAACAAATTTGCATGAAACTATCAAAAGTAACAGTTTATTTAGTATGAATTGTTTTAGTTATATTGTAAAACTTCCAAACGCTGCCTGGAGTGAAGAATGAAGAAACCATACAAGTAGAAGCGCTGTGGACGACTGATTAGAAGACAGAACAAGTTTGAAGGCACTAAACAGAAGGAAATAGTGCTGACATTCAATCCACAGCACCTGCAGTGAGCGAACCCGTTCAAACATGGCGCCATAGCACAAACAATACCACACCTTTTCAGGGTCTCTCTGTGTTTTATAAAAAATATTTGTAGAATACAATATATTATGGCCGTTAGCGAAGAAAAATCCATGAATTAGCTGCACCGTTTTATAAGATATAGGATTCAAAGCGTAGGAAAAAAGTAGAGGCTTATAGTCCGGAAAATATGTTACATGTTGGGTCTAATGAGACTGGAAGACACCACACAGAACAAACTGGTTGCAAAGTCTTCTGGAAAAGGTAAATGCTAACGTTATTATTATTGTTTCACAAAATTCAGGGAGTTCTGGCAGGGGGAATTTCGCATTATCTATCTACCCTGTTACATTCCAAAACATAGTATACTGTCCTAGTTTGGATTTCTGATGTATTGTTTGTCAAACAACATTTCTTATCAAAATATTAGTTTTTCTTTTTAAAAGACATGGTACATGTTAAAATTGTGCTGTTTTCGGAGGGCCAAGAAAATATTTGAATTTATTTCAATGAGCGGGGCTGCATTAAGATACGAGTATTACGAGGATTGAGGAATGCAATGTGGAACTAAACTCCAGGAGGATCTGGACATGTTTGACTCTGAAGTTGCTGCCGGGATGTTAGAGTCATCCCCAGTGGATAAGAACATCATCACTTTGAAGAGAAGCAACAGGTGCTGGCATGGTTGGGCCGTAAAAGAAATTGGAATGTCATCAAAACAAACTTTACTTTATTAAACACAGATTTTAATTTCTCTCAGAATTGGCAAAATCAGAGTTCATCCAGTTAAAATGCTCATATTTTTTGCCTCCAATGAAAGATAAACGTGTCTTTTTCAGCACTTTAGAGGCAAACGATCAGTTAATCATTAGCATTAATCAAAAACCCTTGTTATAATCCCTTCCGTGCTTTGGCAGCGAGTTTCATCCCATTAATGATTAACAGACTTTCTCAATTTAATTTTGGAAGTATGTGGAGTCAGTGAATGATTGCTTATACTTTGTGTGGATGACAGTTCTATTCCTGTTGTCACTTGATTTTTTTTTGGTTCAAATGTGAGCATTCAAAGGTGTCACAAACTCATGAACAAGCACAAACCCTCGCATATGTAAGAGTCCCTCAGGGATTTTGATGGCTTTTTAGTGATGGTTGTGGCCTCAAATGCCTGATTTTGCGGTAACATTGTGAAAAAGTTGCTGCATGTCTTTTATAACCCTAACCCCAAAAAGCACAGGATAACAACAAATCTAACAACATATGCTTATTTATTTGCATCTTACATTAAATGTTTGTTAACATTGACAGAGATTTTTTAGTCCCCTCAGAATCCCGTGGGCCTTTCATCAGATTGCAGAAGTGCTTCCCAAAAATTGCACTGTAAAGAGGAGAAAGTTAAGGTTGCAATAAATTTGCAATTTTAACTTATTATTATAAAACGGAAATTTACTGATGAAAAAGTAATTAGTGAACAACAATCTCACCAAAAAGGCACAGTAACTTGCAAAATAAGCTTTATTCATCACAACAAAGCATATGTGTATTACTGCTAGGAACATTCTATCAATGGTATCTCAGCCTTCAAATGAGGGGGAAAAAAACCACTTTCACCGTTAAAGATATTTTATGCTGAAAACGAGTAAACAATTCATATTTTCTTCAAGGACACTACCATAGAAAGGACACTTTGTATAATAGCTGTACATGGACTACTCTAAAGTACAGTTGTGGTCAAAAGGTTACATACACTTGTAAAGAACAGAATGTCATGGCTGTCTTGAGTTTCCAATACTTTCTACAACTCTTATTTTTTTGTGATAGAGTGATTGAAGCACACACTTGTTGGTTACAAAAAACATTCATGAATTTAGTTCTTTTATGAATTTATTATGGGTCTACTGAAAATGTGACCAAATCTGCTGGGTCAAAAGTATACATACAGCAATGTTTTTTTTTGTTTTTGTCTTTTTTGTCCTGTCCAGCTTCTCAGGCAAATCATTTAGTTGACGTAGATGCCCATGTCGGGTGTTCAGATTTACTTTACAAAAGAGAAGTGTAGGATACTTCTCTTGTTGCCTTATTTGTATTTGACTTTATTAAATGTATTTATATTATCATTTGGAAATTGTGGGGACAAGAGGGGGATTAGACAGAGAGACAAAAACAACAGCAAATACAACAACAACAACAATAGAGCAACATCAGCAAATACGACATGTCCAAATATGATGGTAAAAGTAATAGCAAATAAGCAGTTAGCAAAAATAAGAAATAATGTAGGAATTACAATGAGCATTATTATACTACAAATGGAGCAATACAAATACCAATAGAAATAGCGCTATTGATAATGAACAATACCAATACTTTACCTTTATTATCAACAATACAGTTGTTCAAATGCAACAATACATATACGTAATGATAACTTGAGATACGAAAGAATGCAGAAAAATGGAGGGGAAGAAAGCGAAGCAACCTACATTAACCTTGTAG
Organism: Entelurus aequoreus; assembly: GCF_033978785.1. NCBI lineage: Eukaryota > Metazoa > Chordata > Actinopteri > Syngnathiformes > Syngnathidae > Entelurus > Entelurus aequoreus. Next base: position 34,084,695 of record NC_084743.1, read on the forward strand.
ATTGTTATAGTAACAATAGGTTAAGCTTTGTCAGTGTGCCATGTGTTATACCCAGTTTACCCTAGGGCAACAACATTAATATATGTTTGATGAAACGTGATTATATGCATGAGTGTATGTATGCATATGTACTTGTACATGTACATAATGTGTATATGTGTTTGTTACAGTGAATCTATATGTACAGAATGTGTATAAGTGTTTGTACAGTAAGTGTATATGTACAGTATGTGTATATGTAAGTTTGTACAGTATGTGTATGTGTATGTTTGTATAATGAATGTGCGTGTGGATGTACGAACTTTGAGTATGTAAATATGTACTGTATTTGTGTATGTATGTGGGAGGGTAGGTACCTATGTATGTGTGTATGTATGTGAGTATATGTGAATTTGTATCCACAATACATTTGACTCCCAGTGTGTGTGGGAGCCATAGTACGGCCCCAGCCCCCACGAGAGCCCGACCCACAAACAGTAGGTGTGGTGCCCAGGGAACCAGGGACCACCGCCCCCACGCAGCCAGGCCGTTCAGCGACAGGAACCCCAGAGCCCGGCCCACCGCGCCGCCCACAAGAAGCAGCAGCAGGCCGCAGACAGACGCACCCGGCAGAGGACAAGGCACGAGAAAAGCAGAGGACAGCCAGACCTCAAGCCAGCGAGAGACCACACCCCATGCGGGCAGAAAGGCGGGACGCCCCGCCCGGGGGGCCCGGAGACCCCCCGCAACCGGACGGGAAGACCGCCCCCGCTCCACCGGCAACCACGAGCCCACCCCCGGAGAGCGCGGCGAGGCCACCCCCCGGCCACCCTAGCCAAGTCGGCCGCCGCAGGACCACCCAGCACGGGGCCACGGGAACCACCCACCCCACCCGCAGGGACCCCAACGATGGAGATGGAACAACCAGCATCCGCCCGCCGAGTCCCCCCCCTGAGGGAGGGGAAAAATAAAAAAATAATATTAATAAAATATATTAAATAATAAATACATTTGCTGCCCCCGCGACCCGACCTCAGATAAGCGGAAGAAGATGGATGGATGGATGGACATTTAAAAAATAAAAAAATAAAAAGAAGATCACAGACATGCTGACACACAAGGTCACCACCCCAGCAACTGGCCGACTCGCAGCACCTCGGAATACCTTGCAGCACCACGCTATCACAGTAGACGCAGGGACCAGACATACAGCAATGTTAATATTTGATTACATGTCCCTTGGCAAGTTTCCCTGCAATAAGGTGCTTTTGGTAGCCATCTACAAGCTTCTGGTTGAGTTTTTGACCACTCCTCTTGACAAAATTGGTGCAGTACAGCTAAATTTGTTGGTTTTCTGACATGGATTAGTTTTTTCAGCATTGTCCACACGTCAGGACTTTGGGAAGGCCATTCTAAAACCTTAATTCTAGCCTGATTTAGCCATTCCTTTACCACTTTTGACGTGTGTTTGGGGTCATTTTCCTGTTGGAACACCCAACTGCGCCCAAGACCCAATCTCCGAAAAGGTGATGCCTTTATTCCCAGGAACACCAAGCCTACCGTCAAGCATGGTGGTGGTAGTAATATGCTCTGGGCCTGTTTTGCTGCCAATGGAACTGGTGCTTTTTCAGAGAGTAAATGGGACAATGAAAAAGGAGGATTACCTCCAAATTCTTCAGGACAACCTAAAATCATCAGGTCGGAGGTTGGGTTTTTGGGCGTAGTTGGGTGTTCCAACAGGACAATGACCCCAAACGCACGTCAAAAGTGGTAAAGGAATGGCTAAATCAGGCTAGAATTAAGATTTTAGAATGGCCTTCCCAAAGTCCTGACTTAAACATGTGGACAACGCTGAAGAAACAAGTCCATGTCAGAAAACCAACAAATTTAGCTGAACTGCACCAATTTTGTCAAGAGGAGTGGTAAAAAATTAAACCAGAAGCTTGTGGATGGCTACCAAAAGTGCCTTATTGCAGTGAAACTTGCTAAGGGACATGTAACCAAATATTAACATTGCTGTATGTATACTTTTGACCCAGCAGATTTGGTCACATTTCAGTAGACTCATAATAAATTCATAAAAGAACCAAACTTCATGAATGTTTTTTTGTGACAAACAAGTATGTGCTCCAATCACTCTATCACAATAAAATAGGAATTATTGTAAACTCAAGACAGCAATGACATTATGTTCTTTACAAGTGTATGTAAACTGTTGACCACGACTGTATAGCCAAGCTTCATTTCTAGTATTCTCCCTTGAAAATATGAACTGTAGTAAATATGGTTGAAGAGTGTCCTCACTTATGTGAGATAATGTATACGTGTATATGACTAATTAAGTTATTTAAAAAAAAAAAGGTTTGGTAAAGTGTACATTTAGTGTATACATATGCTACATATGCTGGCATGGTCATTGTTTACACACCTGTGCAGGGTTTGTAAAATAAACAGCACCAAAGACTTTCTAATTGTTGTTGTTATTATTATTACTATGTCTTATTGTCTGATGTCTGCTTTATTCTCGAGCTTATTTGTGCATGTTTTACACTTGAAAGTCGGTTGAAAACATTCACATACTGTATGTTTACAAATTGCATGCAGGTTGTCCACACAATCTATGAAAGCAATCTATAGCGGGGATTTAAATTGGTAAATGAGAGAATGATGAGTAATATAATATATAATAATTAAATGGACTACACTTACTGTTTACTTGTTTTGTGGTAATGTGTTGTCTGGAAACGGCATTGCTTCTGAATTGCAGGCTGGAGGCAACTGGCTTAAAACACCATCTTTGTAGGCTTTCACTAATCCTTTATAACTGGCAGATCTACAGTATATTCTTATGACATATGCACATGCCAAGCATTTCAAGGGAGCCATAGTGAGTGCATTGAACAATATCTGCCAACAGACTGCATAACTCTAAAGCGGATTCACTCACAGACCACTGTATTCTGCAGGAAAGGCATATTAAAGCTGGAAAAGCAAGCGTTTTGACGCATTTATTCCTGCACAGTATACAACCTTCGGTCTCTATAATTTATTTGAGTGAGCACGTAACTCAAAATCACAAAACACCTGCTTCTCAAATCGACGTCGGTCAAGGATGACTTAAAATAGATTTAATCTGTGATTGAACCCCCCCCCCCCCCCCCCCCCCCCAAAATAAAAAGTACAATCGATTTAACATGTAAAATGCTTTCTATAAAGAAAAACTAACTTTTAAAGAAGAATTGTTGTTTAAAAAACAAAATAAAATTCAATGTACCATATTTTACGAACCATAGGGCGCACCGGATTATAAGGCGCACTGCTGATCATCGGGTCTAGTCTGGTTTATTTAAATACAAAAGGCCCACCGGATTATAGGGCGCATTAAAGGAGTCATATTATTATTTGTTTTTTCTAAATGTAAAACACTTCCTTGTGGTCTACATAACATGTAATGGTGGTTCTTTGGTCAAAATGTTGCATTGATTATGTTTTACAGATCATCTTCAAGCCGCTTTCTGACAGTTGCTTCATGATGCTCCGTTTTGTGGCAGCGTCTTTTCTCCGTCATCTTTGTTGTAGCGATGTGGAGGATGCAAAGAAAGGAGTGGAAGAAGTGTCAAAAGATGGAGCTAACTGTTTTCCTCATCCTTGGCTCACTAGTGCAACAACAATGCCGGAAATGTGTCCTGTGAAAAACCGTCCGACCGGAACTCTAATAACTAAAGTTCCTTGGGTGATTTATTTAACTCACTACACCGGTATGTTTTAGCGCTTTAATGGCGAGTTTACTGACAGATATAAGTAAGAACTTTACATTACTGCTACCAACAGCGGGGGATGAATGTCCCATAACAAGAAGATAGAGAAAACCGACTACAAAGGCAAATTTTCATGACTTTATGCAGATCCCAAATACAGATCAGCAGGTACCAGAAGGTAAGAAAAGTTTATTTTGCATATCAATCAATCAATCAATCAATGTTTATTTATATAGCCCTAAATCACAAGTGTCTCAAAGGGCTGCACAAGCCACAACGACATCCTCGGTACAGAGCCCACATACGGGCAAGGAAAAACTCACCCCAGTGGGACGTCAATGTGAATGACTATGAGAAACCTTGGAGAGGACCACATATGTGGGTAACCCCCCCCCTCTAGGGGAGACCGAAAGCAATGGATGTCGAGTGGGTCTGACATAATATTGTGAAAGTCCAGTCCACAGTGGATCCAACACAGCAGCGAAAGTCCAGTCCGTAGTGGAGCCAGCAGGAAACCATCCCGAGCGGAGACAGGTCAGCAGCGTAGAGATGTCCCCAACCGATGCACAGGCTATCGGTACACCCCGGGTCCTGACTCTGGACAGCCAGCACTTCATCCGTGGCCACCGGACCTGTGTCCTCCCCCTCCATAAGGGAGAGGGGAGCAGAGGAGAAAAGAAAAGAAAAGAAACGGCAGATCAACTGGTCTAAAAAGGGAGTCTATTTAAAGGCTAGAGTTTACAAATGAGTTTTAAGATGGGACTTAAATGCTTCTACTGAGGTAGCATCTCTAACTTTTACCGGGAGGGCATTCCATAGTACTGGAGCCCGAATAGAAAACGCTCTATAGCCCGCAGACTTTTTTGGGGCTCTGGGAATCACTAATAAGTCGGAGTTCTTTGAACGCAAATTTCTTGCCGGGACATATGGTTCAATACAATCGGCAAGATAGGCAGAAGCTAGACCGTGTAGTATTTTATACGTAAGTAGTAACACTTTAAAGTCACATCTTAAGTGCACAGGAAGCCAGTGCAGGTGAGCCAGTATAGGCGTAACATGATCAAACTTTCTTGTTTTTGTCAAAAGTCTAGCAGCTGCATTTTGTACCAACTGTAATCTTTTAATGCTAGACATAGGGAGGCCCGAAAATAATACGTTACAGTAATCGAGACGAGATGTAACGAACGCATGGATAATGATCTCAGCGTCGCTTGTGGACAATATGGAACGAATTTTAGCGATATTACGGAGATGAAAGAAGGCCGTTTAAGTAACACTCTTAATGTGTGACTCAAACGAGAGAGTTGGGTCGAAGATAATACCCAGATTCTTTACCGAGTCGGCTTGTGTAATTGTTTGGTTGTCAAATCTTAAGGTGGTATTATTAAACAGATGTCGGTGTTGAGCAGGATCGATAATCAGCATTTCCGTTTTCTTAGCGTTGAGTTGCAAAAAGTTAGCGGACATCCATTGTTTAATTTCATTAAGACACGCCTCCAGCTGACTACAATCCGGCGTGTTGGTCAGCTTTAGGGGCATGTAGAGTTGGGTGTCATCAGCATAACAGTGAAAGCTAACACCGTATTTGCGTATGATGTCACCTAGCGGCAGCATGTAATTACTAAAGAGTGCAGGGCCAAGAACCGAACCCTGGGGAACTCCGCACGTTACCTTAACATAGTCCGATGTCACATTGTTATGGGAGACACACTGCATCCTGTCAGTAAGATAAGAGTTAGACCAAGACAAGGCTAAGTCTGACATCCCAATACGTGTTTTGATACGCTCTAATAAAATATTATGATCAACAGTATCGAAAGCGGCGCTAAGATCAAGAAGCAGCAACATAGATGACGCATCAGAATAAATCGTTAGCAATAGATCATTAGTCATTTTTGCGAGGGCTGTCTCCGTAGAGTGATTTGCCCTGAAACCGGATTGAAAAGGTTCACAGAGATTGTTAGACGCTAAGTGTTCATTTAGCTGCTGTGCAACAACTTTTTCGAGGATTTTCGAGATAAACGGAAGGTGGGACACCGGCCGGTAGTTTACCAAGAGATCAGGATCGAGGTTAGGTCTTTTGAGTAGAGGATGAATAACCGCTTTTTTGAATGCTAGGGGAACAGTGCCAGAGGAAAGTGAAAAGTTTATAATATTTAACACTGATGGCCCTAATAATACAAAAAGCTCCTTGATAAGTTTCCCAGGAATTGGGTCAAGTAAACATGTTGTTTGTTTTGTCCCATTTACACATTTTAACAATTCCTCCAATGTTATTTCATCAAAGAGAGAGAAACTATTTTGGAGGGCAGTGTCCGTCGTATATACGGTCGTATCTGTGTTAATAGAACCCAGTTGTGGCTGGGATGCGTTGTCTTTAATCTATTTTCTAATGAGTTCAATTTTCTTATTAAAGAAATTCATAAAGTCATCTGCCGAGTGGGTGGAGCTACTGGGAGGAGTCCCTTGTTGGGTTAGCGATGCTACTGTACTAAACAAAAATTTAGGATCATTTTTGTTGAGGTGGATGAGATTTGAGTAATATTTAGCTTTAGCTGAGGTAAGCATGCGTTTATAAGTTATTAAACTATCACTCCATGCTTGATGGAAAACCTCAAGTTTAGTCGCGCGCCATTTGCGTTCCAGCTTTCTACATAATATTGTGAAACAAAACGCCAGATAATATGTCTTACCTTATACACACACCGTAATAATACTTGTATGTTGAAGCACAGTACAATCCATCAAGCGAAGCGGCTTCATAGCTTACCAAAGTCGTACTAAAACATTTTGACCGATTTTTGAGCGCCGTGTGTAATGTTCTATATTTTCAATGGAACATATACAATTTTGGTGTCGTTTACTTGAGTCATATTGCAGTCTACACATATCTGTTATGTGTGACTGCCTTCTACTGGTCACACTTACCATTTCTCCATGTGCCAAATAAAATAGCTTCGAGGTCAGTAAACACAACCAAAATTATTTTGTTCATTAGGCGCACCGGGTTATAAGGCACACTGTTGAGTTTTGAGAAAATGAAAGGAATTTAAGTGTGCCTTATAGTCCGAAAAATACGGTACTACAAAGTTTACTGATATGTCATTCATCCAGGTCATTCAATCGATTACGACTAGATTGGCAAATGCAGTACAAACAACTACAGTAGTTTTAAGAAGTGATGTACTAGTATAGGAAATCATTTACCTTAAAGAGTGAACTTTTAAGGTATCTCCTTTGGGCTGCTTCTCTGTTATTGTTGTTAATGTTGCACACGGATGTCTTTGAGTGACAACAAGTGATATATATGTCGGTATACATTGATGAATAAAAAGACCCAAAAGGCTGTTTTTATTAACAAGTATTGAGTTTCGTAGAAATTCATAGGTATCTGTATCGACAACTGAATTTCTAAAAATGTGACAACCGTAGTAGGCTGTTTTCTACTTTTGCTTTTCGAAGTAGAACTATTCGTTCAAAGAAACACTTCATCCATCTAACAATGGCAATGCTTACACTTTAGTTGATTTCGAACATGCAAAGCCGCTTCTGGCCAAATATTAAAACCAAAAAGTTTGCCCACTCTTGCACAAGACAGTGCATTCAACTGTGCAAAAAAGTGGCAATGAAAAAGCATTATTTTACAGTATATTATGTCATTTCATGTGCCACAATCATCATTATTCCAAAAATAGGGTAGTCTGAAAATATGCTGTCAATAAAGTGTTTTTAATTGTAACAATTGACCAGTGGAGGATTAAAAGGTTCTCTTTGTAACCAACAAAAAAGCATAATCACAAAACAAGAGTAGTTTAAAGACTTGATGGAGATGAATTACTTTTGTAACAATTCTTCTGATTGCTCTGAGTTACCTATATTGCATTTCTTAGCCAAGCTCCAAAAAGTACATCTCTAACATGAATGAAATCAAATTCAGAACTGCTTACTGGTGCATGTTTTTCTACCTGGCTATTTTCTCTTGGACCTAATTGAAGGTTGTGGGGGCGGTAAATTTGATATATATTATAAATTATAGATGCTAAATCCAATCCAGTCTAGGTAAATATATGATCTCAGTTACTTGAAACATACAATTTATTATTTACATTGAAAACTAAGGAAAAATTCCTGAAAAAATGGTGAAATAAGGTACATGCATACCAAAACAACATCTTAGCTTTGCATTATGACCATTGTACGGAAAAATTGTGTTACATAATAGTTTTTCTAGTAAATAATTAATGACTTTTATGTATGTTACAATCGCTTTATTAAATACCAGTAGAAATATTCCAACAGCATTGATTACTTCCAGTCTGCAGACTACAAATGCTGAGCCAAAACAGCCAATGAGAGCACCCTCTTTCAAAGTCGCACACACACATGCACTTCTCGATCATGAAACATCTCAACTGCATACACCAGATTTATAAAAGTAAAAACACAAGTAACGCATTAATTACTTTCTTCAGTAATTATATATTCAAGAATAATTTCGTTTGTAATTCAATTACTTTTCTGGGAAAGTAACGAGTAACTAAATACTTTTTTAAAGTAATTTTCAGAAAACTGGTTTCGACAAATCATTTAAGGTAACTTTTTAATATAACATTCTATCTTTACAGTAAGCCAAACAAGCAGGAGGGTCTGCTCTTTAAAATTTGCTTATCTTAACTCAAATGTAGACTTTAATTTGAGATATATTACCAACTTGATGTTAGTGTATGACTTGATGCCAGAACAAACAACAATAATATGCCCACCTCTTTATGGTAGTACTACAAGTAGTACAGTAGAACAACAACAAAATAGACAATAACAACAAGAATGCAAAGAATATGAAGAAGAGAACCGTAAGGAATATGAACGAAAAGAAGAACGCAAATAAGAAAAACATGAAAAAGTAGAACAAACACTAATAAGAATAGTTTGACAAAGACCCCAAATAAAATTGTAAATCATCAAAAAAAATGGCTTCATCAGAAGTGGAGATTTTAGAATGGACTAGTCACCTCCATACCTGATTCTAATTGATAATATATTGCTGTCCTCTCAATTTGACAGATTTGGAGCACTTTTGAAAGAAGCAGGAGTGGGCAAATAATCCCAAGTCAAGATTTTCCACGCTTATAGACTCCTACATAAAAACACTGAGTGCTGTCACATCCAATCAAAAGGCGCTTCAACAAAGTGTTACTTTCAGTTTGTGATGCAACGAGGTTGTGATAAGTTTTTGGTATTTCATTTCCCCTCCGAAGAGATTTCCAATGTGTTCTGCATTTTTTCCCATCGTAGTTCACATAAAGGTGGAATAATAATAGCACAGGAGGAAGCATGACTAGGTTTGTGTTGCACTTGCTATGTTAACTGCTACGTGACTTGCATGTCAACATACACATGTTACACATCCACATGAACAGAAGCTAAAAAGCTCAACCAAAGCAATCTTAGAAAAACAGAAGAAAATTCAAACCACTTTGAATGTTTAAATTCTAAAACGACAAGTAGACTAAGATCAATTGATGTCATAAATCAATTAAGAAAACAAAACAACTTCAGTTAACCAACGCCATAGATACCATTATTTTAGGTTAAACATGAACATTTTTGCCAAAATGTTGCCTTAAAGTTATTTTTTTCTTTTTTCAATTAGCGTGTGGCGTAAAAAATCCAGTCACATCCAAAATTGCTATTTTTGTGGTAAATCAATTTTTAAAAAGGAGTTTTTGAGGTCATCCTTTGGTTATGCAAACCAATTGTTGCAGCAGCTGTCCAGGTGGATGGTTTCAGTCGATCATGAAGGTGCACCTTCTGGATGTTGAGGTCCAGGCCTGGTGTTGTTACACGTGATCTACGGGTGTGAGGCCGGTTGGATGTACTGCCAAATTATCTTTGTTCAGTCTAATTTAAACTATTGCACAAACCCAGCAATCGAATAAAGTGCCAAGTAACTGAGTTCAAAAGGTTTAGTAAAATTGCTAGCTGGCCACTGGAGTGCTAATTGCTAGCTATCTTAAATGCAAACATGAATATTAGATTATAATATTCATGTTCATAATAAACTAATACACATTTTGAGTAGTTGAATATGTGTATTATCTCAAAGTAAAGTCCTAAAAAGACAGACATTGATAGAGATTTTGAAAGACAAGCTAATCACCCAAAAGTTTTCCTAACAAGCCCAGGCTTTATGAGGTTAATCTTAGTCTTTTATTATACATTAGATGGGTGGTCTTTACTTTGAATATCAACCATATGTGTGTCCATTATATACATTATTTATAGTACACAATAAATACTGCACCAAGCGATTTCTCCATGGACTTACTGACTTCTTGCCTGATTTTGCGCCACTTCCGAAATACAGTACTGCATGTGCAAATTCACTGTCGCAAAGTCATTCAACAGACCTTAGAGCGATGAAGACAAACTCACAACTATTTCTATTTGACGAGTCCATGGCGTGAAAACACTCAATATTCTAAGTCTAGAGCAGCTTCTCATCCAGATCAGTAGGGACTGAATACATTAAGTTGAAGTCCATGTTCAGGCATGTTTGAAATGCAAATTCCATCCCCCTGAAATCAAATCATTTTCGTACCGCTGAACCCAAAAGATTTTTTCCGTTTCTTTAAACAGCATACAGGTAGTTGCCTGGAGCAATGAGAAGGAGCCAACTCAATGAAACTTCCACATTTGAGAGGATAGTCAGATTTTAGAACTTAAAAGTAATTCTTAGAACCGCTCACTTCGACTTCAGTGTGATAAGTGTGCAATGAAATGAGCATTCAAACGTCAGCCCAATATATTCATGCATCTGGTCAAGGTTAAGAATTCGTTAGTTGCACAGGCAGATATTTGAAATAACTTTACAGAGAGGGGCCGGCTTTAAGTAGGGGCAAAAGTGGGCAGAGACCCCTCAAAAAATGTCTTGCCCCCTCAAATCAAAATGTTTGAAGTTGAAAAGTACATTTTAATTTACCCACAGAATGTATGATTGGTAAGTTGACAAAATTATCCGCAATAGCGGAGAAATACGCTGAAAAGGGGACACGCTATAACACTTGTATGATATCATCTTCCCTCTTTTCTGCCCATCACCTGTGTCAGTCGAGTCCACGCACACACACACACACACACACACACACACACACACACACACACACACACACACACACACACACACACACACACACACACACACACACACACACAACCAATAACTCAGTTGTCAGTAAGCCGGTGTCGATGTATTAAAAACGAGACTAAAAGTTGTCAGATACAAAACCTAATCACATTTAATTTCATCTTGTAATTGGGTGGGGACAAGTTGGGAATATATCCAATCACTGTTCTTTAATAGCGTACCATATGACTAGCAACGGAGGTGGGCCAATCGGATGCTTTTCCTCTTGACGGCGGCATCAGCGCTAAAACAAAAGTGTGGATTTATCATGTTCCATCTACAAAACCATAAACCAGTGAAGTTGGCACGTTGTGTAAATCGTAAATAAAAACAGAATACAATGATTTGCAAATTATTTTCAACTTATATTCAATTGAATGTACTGCAAAGACAAGATATTTAATGTTCGAACTGAGAATTATTTTTTTATTTTGCAAATAATCATTAACTTAGAACTTAATGGCAGCATCACATTGCCAAAAAAGTTGGCACGGGGGTATTTTTACCACTGTGTTACATGGCCTTTCCTTTTAACAACACTCAGTAAATGTTTGGGAACTGAGGAGACCAATTTTTTAAGCTTTTCAGGTGAAATTATTTCCCATTATTGCTTGATGTACAGCTTAAGTTGTTCAACAGTCCGGGGTCTCCGTTGTGGTATTTTACGCTTCATAATGTGCCACACATTTTCAATGGGAGACAGGTCTTGACTACAGGCAGGCCAATCTAGTACCCACACTCTTTTACTATGAAGCCACGTTGTTGTAACACGTGGCTTGGCATTGTTTTGCTGAAATAGGCAGGGGCGTCCATGATAATGTGGCTTGGATGGCAACATATGTGCACAGATGTGTAAGTTACCCATGCCTTGGGCACTAATACACCCCCATACCATCACAGATGCAGGCTTTTGAACTTTGCGCCTATGACAATCCGGATGGTTATTTTCCTCTTTGTTCCAGAGGACACAACGTCCACAGTTTCCAAAAACAATTTGAAATGTGGACTCGTCAGACCACAGAACTCATTTCCACTTTGCATCAGTCCATCTTTAATGGGCTCGGGTCCAGCAAAGCCTGCTGTGTTTCTGTGTGTTGTTGATAAATGGCTTATGCTTTGCATAGTAGAGTTTTAACTTGCACTTACAGATGTAGCGACAAACGGCAGTTACTGAAAATGGTTTTCTCAAGTGTTTCTGAGCCCATGTGGTGATATTCTTTACACACTGATGTTGCTTTTTGATGCAGTACCGCCTGAGGGATTGAAGGTCTGTAATATCATCACTTACGTGCAGTGATTTCTCCAGATTATCTGAACCTTTTGATGATATTACGGACCGTGGATGGTGAAATCCCTAAATTCCTTGCAATAGCTGGTTGAAAAATGTTGTTCTTAAACAATTTGCCCACGCATTTGTTCCTTGTTTGTGAATGAATGAGCATTTCATGGAAGCTGCTTTTATACCCAATCATGGCACCATCCTGTTCCCAATTAGTCTGTTCACCTATGGGAAGTTCCAAATAAGTGTTTGATCAGCATTCCTCAACTTTCTCAGTCTTTTTTACAGTCAATCAATCAATCAATCCATCAATGTTTATTTATATAGCCCTAAATCACAAGTGTCTCAAAGGGCTGCACAAGCCACAACGACATCCGTGGTACAGAGCCACCATAAGGGCAAGGAAAAACTCACCACAGTGGGACGTCAATGTGAATGACTATGAGAAACCTTGTGCTAGCTTTTTTGAAACATGTTGCAGGCATCAAATTCCAAATGAGCTAATATTTGCAAATAATAACAAAGTTTGAACGTTAAGTATCTTGTCTTTGCAGTCTATTCAATTGAATATAGGTTGAAAAGGATTTGCAAATCATTGTATTCTGTTTTTATTTACCATTTACACAACGTGCCAACTTCACTGGTTTTGGGTTTTGTATATTAAACATTCAAGATGTTACACATACGATATATGCGCTGTCCCTTTACGCTGTGGTTGCACTCATGAGACAACAATGTGCAATTTGATTTTTGATAGTCAATGGATGTTTCCAGGTGTCTTAATTTAAGGGATCAGAAAAGATTAGATAGCTTTCTGGAAGTTATTTCATCATTTTATTACATGTGATGTACACTGCATCCAAACTGTATGTGCGATATCATGTTTCATCTTCCAGGGACGCTGGACTTACTCCATTCTCAGAGGTGCATAAGTAAATGCTGCACAGCCAAAATCCACGCAGTTGTGCGCCTTTTTTCACTTAAAGGGGAACTGCACTTTAAAAAAAATATTGCCCATCGTTCACAATCATTATGAAAGACATGACGACGGATGTATTTTTTTAATGCACTCTAAATATCCCCCCCCCCCGCGACCCCATAAAGGGACAAGCGCTAGAAAATGGATGGATGGATTTTATACTTTGAACATTTTAAGCATATGCGGCGCATTAATTTCAAAAACGCATCACAACGTTTGCTTTCTTTCCCCACTACATCACTGATTTCTACTCACTGCAGACTTTATGAGCGCCAACAAACATAATAAAACATTACTTACTGTACAAGGTCTGCCGTCATTGGGATGCCGACTGCTAGGATTTTCATATATTCCCATTTAGATGAAGCATGAACCATAATCCTCGCAAAGAAGAGGGGGGTGGAACCAAGCGTCTTTTCGTGTCGTTCTCACCATTTCCTTGTCTAAATTGGCTGTCAAAGTGTACCAACTTGTCGCAATACATCCTTGTTCTTCTACTATCCAGGTGAGAGGCTTGATTTATCATCTACAATAAAGTTTGATAAGCAAGGAAACGATGAATCAGCTCATCAGTCTACCATGTAAACATCTGCACACAAGCTTATGATCACGGCACCGCTATAAATAGTTTGTCTGCGTTAGCGCTTCTAATAACAATATTACTAATACTTGTTTAATATTCAAGTCACGAAATGTAAATGGAGTATTTTTGGATGGTTATTTATTGGGTTTTATGGGCGGAATAGAAGACCCCCTTTAAGCACATGGGGGAATAGGGCCCATATGCATTAAAGGCCTACTGAAATGATTTTTTTTATTCAAACGGGGATAGCAGATCCATTCTATGTGTCATACTTGATCATTTCGCGATATTGCCATATTTTTGCTGAAAGGATTTAGTAGAGAACAACGACGATAAAGTTCGCAACTTTTGGTCGCTGATAAAAAAAAGCCTTGCTTTAGCGTGACGTCACAAGCTGGAGTGCTGCTCACATTTCCCTATTGTTTACACCAGCAGCGAGAGAGATTCGGACAGAGAGAGCGACGATTACCCCATTAATTTGAGCGAGGATGAAAGATTTGTGGATGAGGAACGTGATAGTAAAGGACTATAGTGCAGTGCAGGACGTATCTTTTTTCGCTCTGACCGTAACTTAGGTACAAGGGTTCATTAGATTCCACACTGTCTCCTTTTTCTATTGTGGATCACGGATTTGTATTTTAAACCACCTCGGACACTATATCCTCTTGAAAATGAGAGTCGAGAATGCGAAATGGACATTCACAGTGACTTTTATCTCCACGACAATACATCGGCGAAACACTTTAGCTACGGAGCTAACGTGATAGCATCGGGCTCAAATGCAGATAGAAACAAAAGAAATAAACCCCTGACTGGAAGGATAGACAGAAAATCAACAATACTATTAAACCATGGACATGTAAATACACGGTTAATGCTTTCCAGCTTGGCGAAGATTAACAATGCTGTTGCTAATGACGCCATTGAAGCTAACTTAGCAACGGGACCTCACAGAGCTACGATAAAAAACATTAGCGCTCCACCTACGCCAGCCAGACCTCATCTGCTCATCAACACCCGTGCTCACCTGCGTTCCAGCGATTGACGGAAGGACGAAGGACTTCACCCGAACATCCGTGCGGTCGGCGGCTAGCGTCGGCTAGCGCGTCTGCTATCCAAGTCAAAGTCCTCCTGGTTGTGTTGCTACAGCCAGCCACTAATACACCGATCCCACCTACAACTTTCTTCTTTGCAGTCTTCATTGTTCATTAAACAAATTGCAAAAGATTCACCAACACAGATGTCCAGAATACTGTGCAATTTTGAGATGAAAACAGAGCTTTTTTGTATTGGATTCAAAGGTGTACCAATACTTCTGTTTAACTAGTGACGTCACTCGCATACGTCATCATACAAAGAGCATATAAATATGTATATATGTATATGAATATATAAATATACATATATGTGTGTGTGTGTGTATACACTATATTGCCAAAAGTATTTGGCCACCCATCCAAATGATCAGAATCAGGTGTCCTAATCACTTGGCCCGGCCACAGGTGTATAAACTCAAGCGCTTAGCACTTTCTACAAACATTAGTGTAAGAATGGGCCGCTCTCAAGAGCTCAGTGATTTCCAGCGTGGAACTGTCATAGGATGCCACCTGTGCAACAAATCCAGTCGTGAAATTTCCTCGCTCCTAAATATTCCAAAGTCAACTATCGGCTTTATTATAAGAAAATGGAGAAGTTTGGGAACAACAGCAACTCAGCCACGAAGTGGTAGGCCACTTAAACTGACAGAGAGGTGTCAGCGGATGCTGAAGCGCATAGTGCAAAGACTTTCTGCACAGTCAGTTGCTACAGAGCTCCAAACTTAATGTGACCTTCCAATTAGCCCACATACAGTACACAGAGAGCTTCATGGAATGGGTTTCCATGGCCGAGCAGCTGCATCTAAGCCATACATCACCAAGTCCAATGCAAAGCGTGGGATGCAGTGGTGTAAAGCACATCGCCACTGAACTGTAGAGTAGTGGAGACACCTTCTCTGGAGTGATGAATCACGCTTTTCCATCTGGCAATCCAATGGAATAGTCTGGGTTTAGAGCAGGGGTCACCAACCTTTTTGAAACCAAGGGCTACTTCTTGGGTACTGATTACTGCGAAGGGCTACCAGTTAGATACACACTTAAATAAATTGCCAGAAGTAGCCAATTTGCTCAATTTACCTTTAACTCTGTTATTATTAATAATTAATGATATTTATCTTTGTGGAAACACTGATCATCTTAATGATTTCTCACAATAAATATATATACAAACAGATAAATATCAATATGCAACACTTTATTTTTATATTTTCTCTAAGTGCACATTTTTCAAATTGAACATTTTCAAATGATCACTTCTAAGACAGTCTTGTGAAATCACAATATCCCATTTTAACTAGCTAGCCACTAACATTTTTTTAACAAATCATGAATTACTTTGCACCATGTTTGTACAAATAATAACTCATGTAAAATACAAAAGTAAACTCTCAAATTTTTAAATCATGTCACACTTTGAACTGGACACCAAATCTGTTATCTGTTTCTTTGTCAGTTAGTGGGAAGCCTGGCATTGCATGCTGTTAACTAGTGTGTTGTACTCTGGTGTGTAACTTGACACTGCAACTCTGAGTGAGTCTTGCAGATGTGCATCAGTGAGGTGTGTTCTGTGTTTGTTCTTGATGAAGTTCATGTCAGAAAAGGCTGATTCACAAAGATAAGATTTTTCCTCATTGTTTGCGGAACCTTCTTAATCTTTTGGACATATTTTCACAGCAATCTTTCGAATGGAATGCAAAGTGCCTGTTTTGTGGACAGATGGACCAGTTAACATACTTGGTGTTGTTGTCCCAGTAAATCTGGAAGATCTAGGCTCAGTAAATTATGATAATCGACTAAGAAAGCTGGACAAAATTATGCAATTATGGAAAGGGAAATCCCTAACCTTGTATGGTAAAATGTCTATTGCCAACTCGTTAATTATTCCTCAATTTATTTATTTGTTTTTGTCATTACCAGCTCCATCACAAAACTTTTTTAAGATTTATGAGCGGAGGGTCTTCGATTTTGTCTGGAACGGCAAACCAGAAAAGATTAAAAGAAAGGTTTTGTACAAAGAGTATGAATATGGGGGCCTGAAACTTCTCAACCTTGAAGCTATGTGTCTGTCTTTAAAAGCATCAATTGTTCCAAAGATGTATTTAAACATTGAGTGGTACACAAATGTCCTGTTGGACAAAAAACATGTACTGTATCAAAATAAATTGTATCCTTTTTTACAAGTGATCCCCTCCCAGAGAGTCTGCTGGGAAACATGGCGGTTCATAAAGGAAACAATCCACTCATAGTGGTGTTTTCAATTTTATGTGCCAGAAAAAAGAGACGATATTTTGCAGCAGTTAATATGGATGAACTCTAATATTGTAATAGATGGAAAGCCTTTCTTTTGGAAAAATATGTTTGAAAGAGGAATCATTTTTGTCAATGATATTATCAATGAGAATGGTAAAATTATGAAGTATGATGAATTTAGAGCTATGTATGGTGATGCTTGCTCGAGCTTTTCATTTTATCAACTAACTGGAGTAATTGGGAAAAGATGGAAACAAATAATTAATTATGGAACTACTAAATTATTAGTTTGTAAACCTCTAATAAGAAATTCTAGTTGGCAAAAAGGAACTAAAATAAATAGAAAAATATATAATTTTTATTTAATAAAGAAATCTTTGAAGGCTGCCTCATACAACACAAATGGAAAATGGGAGGACTTTTTTGACTGCCCGTTGCCATGGGATGCCATATTCAAACTAATCTATAAAACCACTATCGATGTGCAAAATCGTTATTTTCAAATTAAAATTATTTATAACTTCTTACCCACAGGGAAAATGTTAAAATGATGGAATATGACAGAGTCAGATGATTGCCGATTTTGTTGTCAGGAGCCTGAATCCACCCTGCATTTGTTTTGGTATTGTCATATTGTGTCTTTGTTTTGGGTTAAAGTTGAAAAAATGTGTTTAAGGATTGGTTTGTTTATGAAGCTTAATGTGGTTTCTGTTTTTTTAGGAGAGTTCATTGACAATCATGATTTAGTCAATTTAATTATAGTACTCGGTAAAATGTTTATTTTTAAGGTCAAAAACAGATATTCACTTAGTATTACTTTCTTTAAAACATTTATTCAGTATTTTCTAACTTTAGAAAGTTACATGGTTGAAAACGATAATGATGCCAAAAAACATTTAAAAAAAGATGAGAAGTCCTCAAAGGCTTATTTTGAAAGCATAATTATGTTTATAGATTATATGATATCTGTTGTTGTGTTCCCTAATTTGAGTGACCTGGACATAATCTGGACTGTACATAAATGCTTATTTTGAAAATGTAATTTTGTTTATAAATTATATGCAATCTGTTGTGTTCCCTAATTTTTTTCTGTGTACATGAATGAAGGTGTGTGTTGCTGAGTCCGACTTGGACATTATCTGGACTGGGCCTGGTTTAAAAAACCCTTTGAACAAATCTAATTTCATTGACAACCTGGTCTGTTGAAGATAAGGCCCTTTTTTTAAAAATAAAATAAAATAAGATAAATAAATAAAAAACATTTGCTTGGATAAAAAAGAAAGTAAAACAATATAAAAATAATTACATAAAAAATAGTAATTAATGAAAACGTTAGTGGACCAGCAGCCTATACAATCATGTGTGCTTCAGGGACTGTGTCCCTTGCAGATGTGTTGTCTATGTTGTTGGAACCAGAATATTGGTAGCAGAAAGAAATAACCCCTTTTGTGTGAGTGGGTGTGGATGAGTGTGCATGGGGGAGGTTGTTTGGGTTGATGCACTGATTGAAAGTGTATCTTGTGTTTTTTCTATGTAGATTTAATTTAAAAAAAAAAAAAAAAAAAAAAAAAAAAAAATATATTTAATTTTTAATTTTTTTTTTTTTTTTAGAACAGGCCCGCGGGCGACTCATCTGGTCCTTACGGGCGACCTGGTGCCCGCGGGCACCGCGTTGGTGACCCTTGGTTTAGAGGTTGCCAGGAGAACAGTACATTTCGGACTGCATTGTGCCAAGTGTGAAATTTGGTGGAGGAGGAATTATGGTGTGGGTTTGTTTTTCAGGAGTTGGGCTTGGCCCCTTAATTCCAGTGAAAGGAACTTTAAAGCTCCAGGATACCAAAACATTTTGGACAATTCCATACTCCCAACCTTGTGGGAACAGTTTGGAGCGGGCCCCTTCCTCTTCCAACATGACTGTGCACCAGTGCACAAAGCAAGGTCCATAAAGACATGGATGACAGAGTCTGTTGTGGATGAACTTGACTGGCCTGCACAGAGTCCTAACCTGAACCCGATAGAACACCTTTGGGATGAATTAGAACGGAGACTGAGAGCCAGGCCTTCTCGACCAACATAAGTGTGTGACCTCACCAATGCGCTTTTGGAAGAATGGTCCAAAATTCCTATAAACACACTCCGCAACCTTGTGGACAGCCTTCCCAGAAGAGTTGAAGCTGTAATAGCTGCAAAAGGTGGACCCACATCATATTGAACCCTGTGGGTTAGGAATGGGATGGCACTTCAAGTTCAATATAGTGTATATGTATACGTATATTGGTTAACCAAAACACATATTAGTGCCTTTTTGACAATTCATTGTGCTGAGATTAAAAACACAGGTTCAGGCAAGAGCCAAAACATTTTTTCGTCCTGTCATTTGAGGCCACAAATTGCATGAAAATTCACTTTTTTGTAGTAAATCAATCAGACAGCAACATGGTTAGGTCTATTTTGAGTCGTTGTTGACCGAAGCAAACCCCTCTTTCTAGGAGAATGAAACAGGTACAACCACAAGGAACCTGACCAGGTTTTCCACTTGCCAAAAGAGTGGCCGCACTTCTACAGGCAATCTACCAATGATCTCTGCAGCTTCTGTACGGCTGCTTATATGAGTCGTTCAAGCGAAACATTGAAAGCTGCACTTATTGTAACTCTGTTCTGCTCATTTCTCAATGACTGCAGCATCAATCTCTCCACTCAGAAGTGTCTCTTCTAACTTTCGTAAGGTCAACAAGCCTTCTTGGTTAAATTATTTCTAATTATTGAATTGAATTAAATGTATTTTGAAAAAACTAAACTTGTCATCAGGTATCAGCTGTTCTCCTTTCTTATTATAATCAATAAAAATGTTTTTGAAATCTTACCTGAAGCTCCACATTACATTCCCATCTAATTCCTGACTGTATTAGTTATTCTTATGGTAAAATAAAGGCTAATACATATGTCACTCATCATTTATGATCTCACCTGAGCTTCCTCAGTCTCTCAACCTTCCGTTACTTCAACTACCTCACTGTTCTATTTAAATAATTCTACTGTTAAGACATAATTGCACATCATATCCAATATAATTATATACATGTTGATAAATGGTCGAGTATAATTACATGTTGTATTTGTGTTGTAATGTAACCATTACTCACAATGAGGTTATTTTTATTTTTTTAATGACATACTAAGGCCCAATCCCAATACACCCCCTCACTCACTACCACAAGCCCTCACCAACTACCACTACACCCTCGAAATTAAATAAAAAAGGGTAGAGCTTTGTAATCTTTTTAAGAATTGGGACACCACTTGCTACGTCACTATGTCGGGCACGTAAGCGACTACATAGTTACGTTTGCACATACGTTCCACCTAGAGTTGTACCGACACCAATATTTTGGTACCAAAATGTATGTCGTTATGTATTTCAATACAATTTGAGAATTTTCAAAATAAAGGGGAACACAAAAAATGCAATTATTTTAACAGGTAATTTATGATAAAACTTATGATTAAAAACATGTTTCGTATTGCACCCAAAGAAAAATCTATCCACCCATCCATTTTCTACCGCTTGTCCCTTTTCTGGTTCGCGGGGGGTCGCTGGAGCCTACCTCAGCTGCATTCGGGCGGAAGGCGGGGTACACCCTGGACAATTGCCACCTCATCACAGGGCCAACACAGATACAGACAACATTCACACTCACATTCACACACTAGGGACCATTTAGTGTTGCCAATCAACCTATCCCCAAGTGCATGTATTTGGAGGTGGGAGGAAGCCAGAGTACCCGGAGGGAACCCACGCAGTCACAGGGAGAACATGCAAACTCCACACAGAAAGTTCCCGAGCGCAGGACTGAACCCAGGACCTTCGTATTGTGAGGCAGATGCACTAACCCCTCTTCCACTGTGCTGCCCCCAAAAGAACAATATTGGAATTAAAATTAAAATGCGCATTAAACACATGGGCTTTTCTTATTGCACTCAAAGAACAGTTTACAATTATTTCACATATTACATCAAGACTGCCATAATCTTACATTAAGTTAGAATATAATAGAAAGCTTTCTTGACATTGTATTGAATGCTTCATGATTTATAGTTCCCAATTTTGACCTGTACTTTTATACACATTTATTAATTATCAAACACTGAAAACAAGGCTAAAAATACACAGATAAGACAAGCAGCATGTAAAACACACATTGTTAAAGATAAAACACAAAATGAAAAAGTGTGACTCTGTTACGAAATTCAGTCAATTCACTTGCATTATTTTACGCTACGTGGGCGGTTTGGACTGCTCCAATAATTTTCAACAAGCCAACCAGCTGTATGCGTGTCTTGTATCTACTGTATATGTGCATGGGGGAAGCTGTTAACTATAATACCTGTCACGCTTTAAACTCTTCGTGCAGGTCTGAATGTTATTTAAATGATTACCTACATTTGAAGCAATGGTGGTAATGCTGTATTGACACATTTGGCGAGGCATGTTTAAAGCAGCGCTTGCAGAGCGGCAATTCCGTGTTTAAAGCGTCACATTTATTGATAGTAACGCCTCGGCTCAGCAACGTCACGGCAGCACATGTAGATAAAAAATAACTACGGGTGTTTTCCAAAAGCAGTAGTGCCTTTTTTAATTCATTAATACCACGGTTCTTTATTAGTAGTGGTGTAATGTACAACAATTTAGTCTCACCATTATTTGTTATGAGCGCACGTAAATCCGGAAGTCGGCGCCTATTGTACACAGTGCAAAGATTAGTGATGAGAGGCGGCCAGTTTCACTTCAAAACTCGATGGAACTTTAGATGAAACTGAGGTAATGTGTTGGCATTGCAGCGACAAACTTTCTCATCAATGAGTCACAGGGTTTCCGAGGGGCATTAAAAGTCATAGTATGGATTTTGCACAAAATAAGGCCTTAAATGGCGTTTAAGAAAATTTAATTTGACGTCCAGAGGCATTAAAATATTTTGTGGAGGGGGGCGTGGTCGGCGCGCCTCCTGCGGAAGGGAGTGTGTATGGCCCGGCTTCAAAGCCCAAGCTGACAGGTGAGTGGATTTCCCAGCTGAGGCTGGTTGTCTAATCACCTGTCTCCTTTATCAGCAGCGTCCAAGGCCATGAGAGCGGAAGAAGCAGACACACACGAGCGAGCAGGAGGCCGCGAGTGAGACAGCCCGAACATTGCTTAATATAAACCAAAAAATAAAAGACTTGTTGAACCCTGGACTCGGGCTCACGAGGATTCTGTCGGTCGCAGGGGAACCCACCCATTAGAGACCTCGACACATTTGTATACAATTGTCAGACTGCGCTGATAGTAGTGAGTCAATCAATCGAACG
>NC_084743.1:34109648-34252148 GCF_033978785.1 Entelurus aequoreus
GTTGTGAAGCTGATGTCATTCAAAATAATCTATTGATATTTAGTATTTTTAAATTCAAATGGGAATAAAAATACACAAAGTGGGTCCCTTAACAGCTCAATACGGAACGCAGACTTTTGTTTCTAACATCTCCGTTTTTAAGGGACTGTTGGTAACCTGAGTGGTGCAGGGGATTGTAGACATCTTTTGACATAGACCTGTTCCAGATTTTCGACTTTTTCATTATCGTTCCATTCACTTTCACTGCAATGTTTACAAATGCAGCCCTCCACGATGGCTCCACATCTTGGTCCTGACCGGTGAAAACGTTTTATACATTTTGATAGAATATAAGACATTTTAAGGCCAATTTTAAATTCCAATGATTGTATTTTAGACTTTTTAAGTCAATGTGGATACGACCCTGTTTCAGTATGGACAGGGAGGACTGTTGAAAGTGAAATTTTTTTGTCAATGAGTTTTAGATTTCAGGCAGTCGTTGACTGCAAAGGATTTCCATCCAAGTGTTCAAGTTCATGGTTATGTTATCATTAATAGAAAAGCCTAAAACAAAGTATTTGTTTTACCTCTCAGACTGAATGCATCAATCAGAATAAAAATATGGTAAATAGAAACTCCTTAGGTGTTTATTATTGGAGTCCAACAGACATTTGGCCTGAACCAGTAAAATAAATTGAATTCTTGGCATTTGCACACTACAGACCAAGCAGTCCAAGCATGTATAATTGATTCTCAACAAACAATGCAGCCGGATGTGTGCCTGATGGGGGAGGATAAATTCCAGATGACATTTATTTGGATGATCCGCAGATGTTAGCAAATTTGATCTTTTTCAAGCGGCGCCTTCATAACATAAACAAAGCATCAAAATGATTAACTCGTAAATTCAATTTGAGCCAGATTAATTCATATACTGTAAATGACTGGAATGGTTTAGCGCCATAATCACGGTTTGGTGCTTTTCTCGATTTTAAGGTTGAAGTTTAAGTCAGGTCTTAGAATCTATGTGGCAATTTTTGACATTTGTTTTGATATTGTCCTTAAATATTTTAATTTGTCAGGAGCTGGGAGTATAGTACTTGTTTTGGGAGGCGAGAATCAGGCCACCACATGACCAGTCCAACAAAGTTGGTGTTGTGCAATGATGGCAGTGATGGTGGGAATGTTGGATACCTCTAAGATGCATATTGTACTCCCAGGTAATCTTGATGGTTATCCTGAGGCATCATTGGTGATATGGCTCTAGTGCCTGCTGCATGTGGTCCACCAATCTGAATCTTGCAGCAGGGTGGTCAGCACTAAGGCTTTAAAGTCCTGGCTTGGAGGTCACAGTTTTAAAGACCCTTTTTCTCATTTTCCAAAAAAAAAACACTGGCAGAGCTTAGGCAGTGGTGTACTTCTTTGTCAGTGTTTGCCTTGGATGACAGCAAACTCCTGAGGTAAGTTAAGTGCTCCACATTGTCGAGTCTAGTATTGTCAATTCAGATATGTCGAGGCGAAACAGGGGTAGTTGTGTTGAAAGGTTGCTGGTAGAGGATCTATTTTTAATGTTAGGGTCCAGGCCAAACTGCTTGTATGCTTTGGCAAAGGCATCCAGAAGCAGCTATAGGTCCTTTCTGAATATGCTACAAGGGCATTATCATCTGTGTACTGCAGATCAGCGATGGATGTGGTAGGAGTACTGCCCTTTGCCCTAAATCTGTTTATATTGATTAGTTGACCATCAGTCCTGCATACGATTCTGACTCCTTCTGACATGTTTTCCAGTAAGATATAGGAAGGCAGAGGTGAAGATGGAGAAGAAGTTGGTAGCAATCACACAACCCAGCTTTACTCCAGTATGGACGCAGAAGGGTTCTGTTTGATTTCCACCCCCACTGAGAACAGTGGCTGATATGTTGTCGTGGAGCAGTCTTAGTACCTGCATTTACTTGTCTGGCCAGCCAATCTTTGTCAAAATCAACAAGAGAGCTTGACGATTCACAGAGTTAGATGCTTTGGTGAGGTCTATGAAAGCCACGTACAGTGACTGATTTTGTTCCTAGCATTTTTCTTGCACTTGGCACGCGATGAAGATGAAAGCCATACTACCCCTGTTTAGACGAAAGACAATCTGATAGTCTGGAAGGATGTTTTCGGACAGGTGGAGAATCTTACTTGCTAAGATTCGGGCGAGAGCTTTCCCATTAGTGGACAAAGAGGAGATGCCGCGCTAATTTCCACAGTCTGCCTTTTTACCTTTTTTGAAGATGGAGATTATTAAGACATCCCTAAATTAATATGGGATTTCCTTCTTTTCTGACACTTTGAGAAACAGAGAATGTATATGGCTGAGGAAATCACGTCCACCTTTCTTTAGGATAACTGCTGAGATGCCATCGGGTCCAGCAACCTTGTTGTTCTTCATGTTCCGAATGGCATCCTGCACCTTTTGTAGACTGAGTGGTGCACCTATGTCTTTTATTATGTGCTGTAGTGGCAGTTGATCAAGGGCCTCCATCTCAAGCCTGTTTAAAAGCTCTTAAAAACATTTTTCCATCTGGTTGTTATTGTCGCCCAGTCCATCCTTAGAGCGAAGGGGAGCTAGGCAACGGTGGCTGGGCCATATACAATTCTTCTGCATTAAAGAAACCTCTGGTGTCGCCACAGTCAGCAAGCTGCTGGATTTCCAGAGCCTTTCTTGTCCACCACTCGTTCTTCAGCTGCTTTACTCAGGATTAGACAACTGCGTTTGCTTTGGTATAGGCTCCTCTTATTGCCTTGAAGTTGATTAATTTTTTCAGCAAATAAATGTTTGCCGCTAGATGTCAATGAGCCGAAATATCTCATTGTCATTCTCATCTAGCCAGTCTTGAGGTTTTCAGGTCATCTATTCCAGGGTGCTTTTACAGGAGTCGATGATAACAGACTTCAGCATATCCCAGTGTTTTTCAATATCATCTGACTATTGTGGATATTGGGCAGATTAGTGTTCACACACCGTTGGGCCTTTGTGCCGCATCTTTAAGGCCCCCTACTGCTCCGAGTTACCGGACAACTTAGCCTTGAACCGCAAGGTGTCAGTTGTGTGGCCATGAGGAGGCAAGTACGAGTTTTGGCAGTGGAGAGGCTATGTACCAACTGAGGAGACTTACACACATGGCTCCCTTTTTACCTCCTGTAAAAAGGTGGCTCGCCGGCAGCGTTAGCTGAAAGCAGAAAGTAGCAAGCAGAAGCAGCATGCATTACCTACAAGCAGTACTACTCAAACACTAATGCACTGATTGCATTATACGCCCTGTGAAAAACACCCACACACTTTATTTTGAGTACAGCGTGGAAACAAAACGCAAAACAAAAACTGCATAGATTTGAGTAAACAGCTTTGTTATTCAAAATGGAACGTAATAAACAACCAACTGCTTGTAAGTAATTGTCCAAACGATACAGTTCTCCAAACAGTTTAAAATACAATACAGTGGTACTTTGGGATACAAGTTAATTTGGTTCAATGACCCAATTTGTACATTGATAAAGCCACAAATTAAAACCAATTTAATCTGTGCTTTGCCCCGAAAACAACACAATTTCAACATGCAAGATGCCTTTTAAAAAGAAAAAGCAAACTTTAATATAAGAAAACATTTATAAAAACAATACACTATAATGAAGTACAAAGAACTACAGAAGTTTTATGGAGAAATAATACTAATGTACAGCACTTACCTTGTAAAAAATATTTCTACAATTCTTCAAGCTGGTTCTCTGTCAAACACACCATAAGCAGCTTCCCCATATTTTAGTGGAATAATGCCTGCCTATCATTTAGATATTATTATAACATGTTTGGCTGGCAATATCGATTCCTGCTTCAGTATGGTGCAGACTAACAGTGATATGCTCCAACTGCTATACCAAGTTAGCTAGCTAAAAGCTGGGTTATGTATTTCATTATTTATTTATTTAATTCAATGAACATCATCTAGTTCTTCTTCTCAGCACTGTTCTTCACTCTCATTTTCTTCCCCCTCATGGTAGAATAAAACAAAGTTGTGTCCATCTCTAGCGAGTAGCTAATGCTAGCGAACAAGACAGGATGTTTTGGTTGGATCTTACGGGGTTCACTGTGACATTTGCTACGCCAACCAGCAGTGGGGAGGATCATAACCTAGAATTTTTCTCGCAACTTAAAGGACAACAATTAGCCGAGAGACAGCTGATATCTCAAAAAATTTGTAAGCTGGAAACTATAACTTAAGAGAGGGCTAAACTATTTTACCAAAGGCAACATTCACGAAATTCGTGTTTCAGAAGGCGGATATTGTAATGTGGGTGTTGTGAGTGTTGTGCTCGTGGTCAATGCAGAGAAATCAGCCACCACATAGATTACACTTTCAAATGTACCAGGAAAAATAGAATATAACTTGGTTACTCTCCATAATTCCCCTTATAGATATAACATTAAAGGAGAGAAGTTACATAAAAAGCGTAACACTCCACCACATGCTACATCTTTAGCATTCATAAAAAAACCAATAGATTTCTTTAGTAGGCCTACCAGTTGTCGACAATCAGAACACTTATTAGAGGAAAGTAAATTGTGTAATCCTTTGTATTTATGTATGTAATGCTGTAACTAAGGGACTTCCCGAACGTAAATGTTGCATTCAATTACTGAACTAACCTTGTGCTTGTTGATGTTCTTCACGTTCAGTTGAAAAATGTGGTGTCCCACAAGCTTGCTTTGAACCAATCAAGACATTTCTCATAATCTGTCTTGGGTTTTAGAAATAAAGAGTTTTGCTCCGTCCAATCTCTCCAGATATCGAATAGCCACATTACCATGTTTTCTGAAATAAACGGCAATTCTACTGATATTTGGTGTCCGTCTCAATGCTCATGGCATATTGTTTGTAGGACAAGCTTGGTTATAGCGGGAGGGCACTGTGAATTACCCGCAATCTAATTGGTTTAAATACTCAGGATGATTGACAGGTCGGAAGCATGTATTAGTGAATCCACACTTTTGCTGATGCTATTCACATGCATCACTTGTTGGTCAAATAAGGTTTCCTGGTGGTGTTAGCCAGTCGTCAAACTCCCATTCATCTCTTGGATGTTCGTGTTGCAAAGTATGTCGGCTAATCGCCATGTTTACCTGAAGTCTATCTAAACAAAAATGTTTTGTGTGTTAGCAGTGCCATGACTGATCAACTGCTTAAAGGAGCCATATGTAAGAATTTCATGTCAAGTCATCATTAAATGGCCCTGATATGTCAAAAGGCATTAATAAATCATGTTGTTTTTGAATACCTCTATAACTGATAACAGAAGTTCAGCCGGAATATGCTTATTTCAAAATTAGATTTACAGCCCTGAAATCGTGTTATTGTTTTCATTTCGATGCCCCGCCCTCCACCGTTTGACCAATTAGGAAGTCCGAGAGTGTGTTACATCCGGGTTGCCAGTTACGCACCGCCATCTTTTTCTAGCTAATGCCACTAAACATGTCAGACCTTAGTAAATCCAAAAGGCCTCGTTACGATGCTCAACTTTTTCATGACAAAGCTAGGAACAAAACAAAGATTTTTATCGAGATGCCTTTGAAAGATGGAGACGGTTTAAGGTGGAGAAGATATTTTCATCCGACGCCAAACTTGATAATTTCCTCCTTGATAGGTAAGTAAGGCATTTATGTTTTCTTATTACTTGTAATACATGGAAATAGACATTTTGTTTGTAAACTATATTGTCCAACACAGTCTATGATCTTGTCTAACAAAGCTAATATGTTCGGGCAACGAATGCTTAGCATGCTAACCCACATGCTAGACACAACAACATATAGGTTAACTGTGACATTTAACTATGACATAGTCCCATTTACGTCTGGTTGTGTTTCCTTGGTTTGTGTTTATTTCCTGTGTAGCGCTCTTATGTTGGTTCCTTTTCCTGCTTGTCTCCTTGAGCGCTATTTCCCCTCACCTGCCGCTGATTGGCAGCCTGGCCACACCTGTTGTCAATCACCTGGCTGCTATTTATGCATGCCGCACCCTCCAGTCAGGGCTCGATGATTGTTTCTTGTTTTCTGTTTCATTGTTTCCTGCATGTGCACTGAGCAGTTGCGTTATTTCCTTTTTGACATTAAAGTCATGTTTACCTTCCCTACACCTGATATCTCTGCATCTTGGGGTTCAAGACCAACAGCACCCGGCAGAATCATCGAGCCAGGGTACGAACCCGGGGAGGTTTGGTGGCCTGTCTGGAGGCATCGGATGGCTGCTCGGGAAAGGGCCGCCGACGAGAAGTGGCCCGCTTGGTCTCCATGATGGACAAGCTCTGTGGCTTGAAAGCTGCATGGACTGGTTCTTCGACTCCTTCCCACCTGTCCCTGTTGTCTGTTCCGGGGGGACGGCCAGAATCGGCAGGACCCGAGATCCCACAGGTTCCTCCCCGCTTCTTCAGCCGTTCTTAGGATGTCTGAAATCCGTCCCTTGAGGGGAGGGGGGCTAAGGTCAACTGTGCGACAGGGGAAGCAAAGCTCTCACCTCTCCCAGTGAGGCCACTTCAGACGCCGACAGTCCAGCCGCCTGCTGCCCCAGCTCTGGACACACCATCTTCGTCTACAGAGGGCCGTCCCTTGGCGCCGTCATCTTCGTCTCCAGCGGGCCGTCCCATGGCGCCCTGATCTTCGTCTCCAGCGGGCCATGCCTCAGCGCCATCATCTTCGTCTGCGGCGGGCCGTCCCACGGCGCCCTCATCTTCAACTCTGGCGGGACGTCCCACGACGCCCTGATCTTCGTCCCACAGCGCCCGCAGTCTTTGTCTCCAGCGAGCATCCCACGGGCACATCGTCGGTGCTATTCCAGGCAACTCTAGTTTACCTGCCACACAAGCAGCCATCAGACGCCCACACGCCTCCTCCTCATCGGCCAAAATAGTGGCCGTTCTGTGGTCGCCCGCCTCGCCAGATGCAGCAACGTTGAACGCGTCGCCGCCACCTGACTTTCCCTTGCTGGCTGCGAGGACACAAGGCTTGGCAACGAGCCGCCAACCCCGCCCTCCACCCTCCCCTCCCCAGGCAACTCTAGTTTACCTGCCACACAAGCAGCCATCAGACGCCCACACGCCTCCTCCTCATCGGCCAAAATAGTGGCCGTTCTGTGGTCGCCCGCCTCGCCAGATGCAGCAACGTTGAACGCATCGCCGCCACCTGACTTTCCCTTGCTGGCTGCGAGGACACAAGGCTTGGCAACCAGCCGCCAACCCCGCCCTCCACCCTCCCCTGACTTTTGAACCCTGTTTTTTTGGGAGGACGTCCAGAATCCCGGGGGGTGTGGGGGTGTACTGTGACGATCTTCTCACATTCACGTCTGGTTGTGTTTCCTTGGTTTGTGTTTAGGTTTTTGTCCTATGTTTGGTTCATTTTACTGCTTGTCTCCCTGAGCCCTATTTCCCCTCACCTGTCACTGATTGGCAGCACCCGACACTAACGGGGTAAATATATGCCCGTTAGCCTGTATGTCGATGTGTCATCGAACTGACAGTGCAAAATATATTTTTGACAAATAAAACCTACGTGGATATGGGTAGTGTCATGGCAATGTCAAACGTATGGAGACAGCCAAATGACATAATAAGATAATACCTCAATCGTGTTTACATATTGTGGACTACATGTACCAAGTTATATGGCAATCTGAAACGTTTGAAACAGTAGCCTATAGGCATACTTTGGTAAAATGTCTCCTCTTTAGTTTTGGGCGTACATTAGACTGCTAAGCATGCTCTACTTATTTTCACCAGTATAACCATTGCTAGTGTTGGATGTAGTTCGTTTTAGTCTTTGTTTTCTGATAGTACTGACAATAAACATATGATTGCCATTTGTTGTGATATTGTACGCAGGCATGACGTACTTCTTCCTGAAAATAACCTAATTCTGTGTAAAATGTGTTGGTTAGAGATTTGTTATTGACAAAACGCTTGTCTATTACTCTATTATGGTCCCAGCTCCTCAACCCCTAGTAAGAGGCAGTGGAAGTTTGAAGTTCCTTTGAAGTATCTGGCAACCTCAGTCAGGGAGAGGGGGAAGGGACTACAGAATTTTGATCGTGATTGCAGTACCATTTCTGGCCAGATTCTTACATTAAAAAAAGCCAAGTAAAGTCCCAACTTTATCAACAGCTACATAGAGAGATGGCCTTGTTTTATTATTAGTTCTAGACTGCCGTCACCAAGGGGGAACAAGTACTGATCACAGTCCCAAACAGACACCTGCCTTCCCATCAGTGGGGGTTTTTAGATAAGTGGTGAAATGACTGTGAATTTAGGTTGTATCCTCAGGTTTTAGCGTAATTAACGTCTGCTAAATTCAAATATTGACAGAACATAATTTAGGTTATGTTTATTTTTTTGCCTAATGAATGAATACATATTAAAAAAATAACTATGACATGATTATAGGAGGGAGTCCAGCATTGACTATTATAAATTACTTAGCATAGTGCCTATAGTAGAAATGTTATGAATGGTGTGATGGTGGAATGTAGTACTGCTCCTTGACCTTTGGTCCGGATGCTGTGTAGCCCTTGCTGTGTAGTACTCATGAAGTGAAGTGAATTATATTTGTATAGCGCTTTTCTCTAGTGATTCAAAGTGCTTTGCATAGTGAAACCCAATATCTAAATTACATTTAAACCAGTGTGGGTGGCACTGTGAGCAGGTGGGTAAAGTGTCTTGCCCAAGGACACAACGGCAGTTACTAAGATGGCGGAAGCGGGGATCGAACCCGGAACCCTCAAGTTGCTGGCACGGCCACTCTACCAACCGAGCTATACCGCTCCAAATGCTTTCAAGGTTGACAGGTCTGTTATTATGTTACTTCATATAACTAATGTAGTTGTTTGTAGTACATTCTATTGTATTGTTTATCATACAATATTGTTTATCTAAAAGTTATTTTTTTCTTTTTAAGCTATATATTAAAAGTAAGTTGCTTTAGGGTGCAAGCACAGATCATATTGATTTTAATTAATTTCTATGTACGGCGTTGATCTGAGATACAAGTGTTTTGAGACACAAACTATGGCACAGAACCCATTAAACTCCTAAGTGTAGTTATTACTATAAGTGAGATGTTGTTGCACATTTCTGATGACAGAAGACAAAAAGCTCACTCTTTCCTGTACATACACAAAACTTGAAGCCGTAGTTTTGAAGATTCTTAAAACCTCTGCTTTTTGAGGACAAAAACCTACATGTTTGCGTTTTTGGACTGTGATCACATACTGTAGATGAGAAATTACCAACCGACACATAAATGCTTCCTGCCAGCATGATGAAAATGATGAGCGCACAGAGCCTAAAAAAAACAAAAAAACGAGAAGAAAACAAAACACTTGATATTTATTTTAATTAATGTCTCATTTCCTGCCTCTGGAAAGCATTGATGAAGCTGCTTGGGTGGTTCATCACAAAGCGGAGGTATCAAGAAGTGCCACACTTGGTATGTCTACCAGAGTGTGATATTGGACTGAGCCCTGAGCCAGCAGGATATCAGGTGGTCTTTTAATTACTCCTCTGGTATCGGTAGAAATCACAACAGTGGCAGATGGATACTTTTACCTCAGTTATCAAGGTCCAATGAACAGGAGAACCTTGACAGTCTTTTTATAACATTGAGCCCGAAAGCCAGAATATGAAAATATTACCGTGAATTTACACCGCACACCCCATGCGGTATGCCTTTATGCTTGACCTGCCTTCTGATTCTTACAAACAAACTTTTCAACAACGCTTGCCTTACAAACCTGAAACAGCTGGCCATCCATCTGGGGTATATCTAAGGTGCTGTAGAGCTAAAACAGTCGCAGCTAGGTGTGTAACGTTAAGCCATAGTGACGGTTTGGTACATACCTGGGTTTTAGAGTCAAGGTTTGCTTTAGTGTATACCACCCTGGTCTTCATCGTTTTCCCGGCTAAGGACCCCCAATTGAAACAGAGATGATGTGGAGACACCCTACTTATATATCTTAAATTATATAACAATAATAATAATGGATTAGATTTATATATCGCTTTTCAAGACACTTAAAGCGCTTCACAAATATTTAAGAACCCATCATTCATTCCCTTCACATTCATACAATGATTGTGATAAGCTACATTTACAGCCACAGCTGCCCTGGGGTAGACTGACGGCTGCCAATTTACACCTATGCTCTGACCACCACCAAACTTTCATTCACATTCATACACCAGTGTGAGCGGCACTGGGAAAAAGGTGGATGAACTGTCTTGCCCAAGGACACAACAGCTGTGATTAGGAGGGCGGACGGGGGAATCGAACGAGAAACCCTTAAGTTGCTGGATGGCCGCCCTACCATCTGAGCTATGCTTTTAATATTATAAAATTATGTCACAATTTATTATTATAGAAATTGTGTTTAAAACATTTAACTGGTCCTAAAGTACATTGTTATTGTGCAATACTCACCTGTACCTCCATAATGTACACATTGGAATGTACATATCCATCAATCCATCCATCTTGTTCCGCTTATCCGAGGTTGGGTCGCGGGGGCAGCAGCCTAAGCAGGGAAGCCCAGACTTCCCTCTCCCCAGCCACTTCGTCCAGCTCTTCCCGGGGGATCCCGAGGCGTTCCCAGGCCAGCCGGGAGACACAGTCTTCCCAAAGTGTCCTGGGTCTTCCCCGTGGCCTCCTACCGGTCGGACGTGCCCTAAACACCTCCCTATAGAGGTGTTCGGGTGGCATCCTGACCAGATGCCCGAAACACCTCATCTGGCTCCTCTCGATGTGGAGGAGCAGCGGCTTTACTTTGAGCTCCCCCCGGATGGCAGAGCTTCTCACCCTATCTCTAAGGGAGAGCCCCACCACCCGGCGGAGGAACTCATTTCGGCCGCTTGTATCCGTGATCTTGTCATTTCGGTCATAACCCAAAGTTCATGACCATAGGTGAGGAGGGGAACATAGGTCGACCGGTAAATTGAGAGCTTTGCCTTCCGGCTCAGCTCCTTCTTCACCACAGCGGTTCGATACAGCGTCCGAATTACTGAAGAGACACTGCCCCTTGTGGATGACTTCAAGTACCTCGGAGTCTTGTTCACGAGTGAGGGAAGAGTGGAATGTACATATGTACATGCATAACATTTTTGCAGCTGTTAATTTAGGGTGCCCGGCAGGGGATATTGATAAAATGTGTCCAAGCCCACTGAGAAAAACGTACCCCTCAATTTTGCATCACATTGGCAAATCAATTATTTCTAATTGAGTATCAACAACCACATTGGAAGGTTTGACTGTGTGAAGGGTGAGCGAAAAACGGCAAATTCTGCCTTGAGTTCACCAAAGACCTGAAACTGTCTCTCAAACTCACACAGTAATCTTGCAATCTTGTCTTGATACAGTTTCATGTCGTCATCAAAGTATGTTGCACACACCTCTCTTAGACAGGGGAAGCTTGACAGCTGGGTCTTCCACCAAGTCAGCTTCATCGTGAATGCACGTGTGCTGTCATAACACGTTTTTGCGACCTTGCAACATTTTGTTGAGAGTATTCAAATGCTCCCTCATATCCACAAGAAATGTTAGGTCCTGCAGCCATTGTTAAGATTGAAATTCCATTATAGGTTTACCTTTGTTCTCCGTAAGTTATAAACAGGCACGTAAACAGGCACTGAGTGAACACAATGTGTCCGCCATGTCCTCATGTGTCATGTCTTTTTATTTTTTTCGGACTATAATGTGCAATAATGTTATATGTGTATATGTATATATATGCATATGTATGGATATGTGGATGTGTGTGGATATATACATATATATATAGATACATATCTTCTTTTTTCTCTTATTTAATCTTTTTTTTTACTATTTATATTACCAAATGATTGTGTATGCACTTTAGGGGAACTGCTCAAATTCCGTTGTTCTTTGAACCTGTTCACTGTAATAATGACAATAAAACTCTATTCTATTCTATTCTAAATTGTGCTAATTCCTCGCGTGGCTCAAAGAAATGCCTCACCACAACACCTGGGCTTAACCATCTCACTTTAGTGTGATATGGCAGGATATGAGTCACTAGATTGTCACTAGCTATGTGCACATGGACACATTTAATCGGATTAAAAGCCCAACCGGAAAAAAAAATGCTTCATGTAAACACGCCATTCGGAAGATTTTGACCTGATCACACACGTTCGGATAAAAATTTAATTCCAATCAAGACAGGTAGTTTATGCCGAAAGTCATTCGGATTGTAGCGCATTAAAACACTTCTTCCAAAATTCAGGTTAAGAATTATCCTTACTGCGCATGCTTTGATGTCAGCTCTGCTTTGATGGTGGAGCGGGGATTAAATGTTATAGTCTCGGAATGAAGCGATTGTGTTGCCGCCGTCTCCCCCCATT
This sequence comes from Entelurus aequoreus, assembly GCF_033978785.1. NCBI lineage: Eukaryota > Metazoa > Chordata > Actinopteri > Syngnathiformes > Syngnathidae > Entelurus > Entelurus aequoreus. Next base: position 34,122,063 of record NC_084743.1, read on the forward strand.
CAACATGTACAGAAAAGTATGGTATGGAGTGTCATGTGTCGATGTAACAATAAAAGATAGGATCTAGTTGTCGTCTTTACAAGCTTTTGATCCACGACATCACAGCTACTCCAAGTGCTAACTGCTAGCCTCAGACATATACATAAAATGCTGCAACTCGTACATAATCACAACATAAAAGCACAGAACAGCTCCATTTCAAAAAGAGAGGTAAAACAAAAGTAGTTGAGAGAAGGAAAAAAAATTATAAATAAATACCATGACTACGTCGGACAAGCAGAAATGCACAAAGCCATGTTTGTTTACAGTGGAAGTCACTGTTTAGTCAGCACTTGCAGTGAGCGAACTCGTCCAAAAGATGGCGCCATAGCACAAATAATATTACACCTTTCCATTTATGTTAGGTTCTGCGCATGTCAAAATAAAGTATTCCGATTTAAGGTGTGATGCATGAACATGCACCTCATACGGGTCCATATACACAGTAACAGTGTAATGATGATCAGATCAATAAATGTCGTCCATGTACACGCGGCTACTGAAAAGGCAGTCAAAATGTCCATGATTGAGGCCCTTTGCTCGAATGAAACCAACCAATATGCGGGACCCAAGGAACTCCTCAGTGACTGTCCATGTCTCATCAACTCCACCAATAAATACAGCCAGTTGAGCAACATCAGTTATAAAATCAGTGCCCTCATCGATTGCAACAGAAAATGCAAGGAATTACTTGACTTTGTGTTTCAACTGCAGGTCTAAATGTGCTGATAGTTCCTACTGTATTCCTCGTCAAACTAATGTTAGCAAATGCTTCTCGGGACACATAAAGTCTGCAGCCTTCATCATGCACGCCTTGACAAATTCACCATCTTTGAAGCTCGTGCTATCTTATTAGCGAACTGGTCTTTAGCTTTTACAGCAGCTTCACCAACCTCTTCGCTGTGGGTGAACAATGACTTTCTTTCTTTCTTTAGGCCCACCAGCAAATGTATTTATTTTCTCTCTTCTCAGTTGTCCTTGTAAGGTGTTGTGTTTTTGCGCCGTGATGAGTCTCGCAGTGCTGCTGAATGTTATATTCCTTGAGCACAGACTCTTGATGATTACACACCAATCATATTAGTTTCACATTCATCTTTGTGAACAAATACAAAATCTGTTTTTGCTTGGATGCGCGGGTCCACTTTTCTCTCTTTTGACATAGACATTTTGGCTAATGAGGGTCTGAAGGTGAGTCGAAAATAGATTATTTTGAATTAGTTAAAAATTATAGATTTATTTTTCAAATTAATTATGTCATTGTTTTGTTTGATTTCCTCACCCAATTGATTCCACTGTGTAAACCCACAAACTGGTATGCACACACCTTTAAGAGTCGTGTTAACACAAGGCTGCTTTGAATTCTATTTACGCCTCAAATTGGTGTATTGCTGTAGTCAGGAAGTAGACTTTGCCATTAATTTCAAATGTTACAGTCTTGTCTTTTGTTAAGTCTTACCAAGTGTTTATACTCTGAGTATTGTACTTATTACACACCAGATGTTTGTTTGTAATGTGCATCTTCTTGTAGTTTTTATTAACAAATTTGGAGATATTGACATTGCCATGTAAAATCACTAATGCTAATCGGCAGCATGTCAATGGCATATCTAATGTACATTAGTGTCCAGTAAACACATTTTCAATAGTCAAACCTTACTTTGAGGTTTTGATAGATTTTTTGATTGAAACTGTTATTAGTAGATTGCACAGTACAGTACATATTCCGTACAATTGACCACTAAATGGTAACACCTGAATACGTTTTTCAACTTGTTCGGGTGTTACCACGTTAATCAATTCATGGTACAAATATATACTATCAGCATAATATAGTCATCACACAAGTTAATCATCAGAGTATATACATTGAATTATTTACATTATTTACAATCCGGGGGTTGGGATGTGGAGGGGGTTGGGACGGAGGGCGGGGGGGTTAGGTTGGGTTGCTATCAGCATACTTCAGTCATCAACAATTATATAATCTGAGAAATGGACATTGTAACAGTTTAGGTCTCACTTGGTAGGATATGTACAGCGAGTGGTGACCTTAGTGAGCTCAGAAAGCATAACAACAAGTATATACATTTGATTATTTACATTTGATTATTTACAATCCGGGGAGGTGGGATGTGGTGGGGGGAGGGGGTTGCCTGGAGGTGTTCTTTTAGTGAGGTTTTGAAGGAGGATAGAGATGCACTTTCTTTTACACCTGTTGGGAGTGCATTCCATATTGATATGGCATAGAAGGAGAATGAGTTAAGACCTTTGTTAGATCGGAATCTGGGTTTGACGTGGTTTGTGGAGTGCTTTATATCAGACATGCTTGCCTTGTTGGCATTGAAAATTGTAACATTACCTTGAGGCAGTCTACCATGAATATGCTTGTTTGCCTGTCAAGCACTTGAGCCAGGGCGGAGTCTGCAACAACAACATGCAACAAAGGTATCAGAAATGGCGCTGTTAGATTTTACATTAATCAGTACCCGGTAGTTTCGCCAAATTTGGATAGATACCTTAAAAAGTATTACATTTGGTACCCATCCCTACTCCAGATGCTCACTGTTTGTGTCAGGAATGACAAATTATTCCTGCTATCCAAGTATTTGTTACTTAATACATGCGAAACTGCGTACACCAAAAAACATAGGAACATGCACAGGAGTGATGGTGTTATTTTTTCTCACACTATACCTCTTCTTCATTCTGTGACTTAGATGTGTGGATTCTTGTTATAATTCAGATCACAGCAGACCAATGGAAGGCGTTTAAAGGATTGAAGTTCAGTTTTTTTTTACAAAATAGTGCCAACAAATACAAAATAAAGTAGCCAAAATTAATGTAAGATTTAATAATCATACAACCTGTCATTATTCAGTTAAATATGATTATACATATATAGTTAAATATGATTATACATACATAAAGTTGCACTTTGCTTCATTGTGTAAGGTAGAGATTAGCGGAATCATGTAGGATCATCATCACTTGATAATAATAATCATAATAACACATATTTTTTATTATAATAATTATTAGGGCAGCACGGTGGAACAGGGGTTAGTGCATGTGCCTCAAAATACGAAGGTCCTGAGTTCAATCCCGGGCTCGGGATCTTTCTGGGTGGACTTTGCATGTTCTCCCCGTGACTGCGTGGGTTCCCTCCGGGTACTCCGGCTTCCTCCCACCTCCAAAGACATGCACCTGGGGATAGGTTGATTGACAACACTAAATTGGCCCTAGTGTGTGAATGTGAGTGTGAATGTTGTCTGTTTATCTGTGTTGGCCCTGCGATGAGGTGGCGACTTGTCCAGGGTGTACCCCGCCTTCCGCCCAAATGCAGCTGAGATAGGCTACAGCACCCCCGCGAACCCGAAAGGGAAACGCGGTAGAAAATGGATGGATTATTATTATTAGTTGTGCATCTACTGGGGGTCAAGCCACCCGTTTTTAAAGGGGAACTGCACAATTGTTCACAATCATTATGAAAGAAATGACGACATATGGATTTATTTTGTAATGCATTCTACATATTAAATAAACGTAAATAAAAGTCCACTTACAGGTGAGCCAATGGGAGATCCACTATTACGCCCATAAAATCCAAAGTTCTTGAACGCACCACAGTTATGTGACATGGGATGCAAAAGTGAAATTTGAACACAACTTTCTCCTATGCTGCCACAAATAGATCTATTATATTTTTACTTTTTTTTCTATCACGTCATCCTGGTTCCTAAATGTTGGTGGTGCATGTGAATGTGTAAATACATGCTTTGATGAAGTTTGATGAGTGAACAGTGAAGTGTTTCATGCTGAAGGAATGAACCATTTTGCATTTTTACAAGGGAGTGTAGGTAGTGTTGGACAATACTTATTTTCAGTCAAACAATATTATTATTGAAATTTAGCAGAAACAATTGTTTGTATTAACTTTCATGTTGTAGTAATTTCCAACTGAAAGATTTAAATGAAAGACGGAAATCTTTACAAAAGCCCAGGCCATAAGAATGATGAGTAATTCTTCTCAGTGGTTGTGGCCCTAAACAACCGCAGAGTGTTTCTGCAATGGCCGGCCCTGGATTGATGACACCAATGGATCAGTGTAGTGACAGGAGCACGTTAGTACTTTGCCATTAAGCTTTTCCCTGTGTGTGCATCTGGGGGAGGACTGGATGTGGCCATTGTGTATTGGCTGTTTCAAACACATGAAAAGAGTCACTTCAGGTCAGTCTCCAAGAGCTGATCAAAGGCATTTGATTCGGGCCACCCAGGGGCTGACTGCCTCCATGCACCTACTGACACCAACGGGCTTGGCTGAAGCACCCTAATTTGAAAAAGAGAGTACCGTGAAAGGAATTGAGCTGCTGTATGTGTTTTCCTTTCTGCCTTTGTTTCTTCCTTTTCTTTGATGCCGTATTGTGTGACCTTTCATTGACCTGTTGTTTTTTTTTTTTTATGCCAATGCTCCCTTTAGCATTTATGCAGCAGCAAAGCTATAATCTCAAAGTCGGTGACAGGACTGTGAATTGTAGGCTTTTTGCTTAATGGAGAAGTGGATTGAACCACAAAGCAAGGCTAATGGCCTCATTGTTTCAGTTGTCGAGTGAAGTTATTTCAAGGCATTTGAATCAGGATTGCCCCTGGTTTAAGGATCTCACTCTACTCCGTTTCTGGCCATGGGGTGTGAACCTGACCATGCACCTTTGACTCATCATTTGACTTTCCCTAAATTAGCTGCGATCTGGTTGACGCATTATTGGGCCAAATCTTGTACTTCTAGCTGCTCGTGCTTCTCATTATTACCTGGGACTTTCCAGAACAAGGAGAAGTGTGCTACCAGGTAGCATTTGTGAGCAAAAACTTTCTCTTTCGGACTTATCAGGTTGGTAGTAAATTCATCACTCATTCTCCACTCAAGCATAAAGTGACGGATGAGGCAAAAATACAACCTCAGCTACTGTAGTCACTTTTTAACTCCTTTCACCCAATATAGTAGCCTTGTGTGTGTCTGTAGAACGGGCGCCTGGTCCGTGGCGGTGCATGCGCAGGGCGGTTGACGGGGCTGGCGGACTTGCCGGCTTCGTTTTTGTTTGTTGTCATGTTGATTGTCCTGTCAGGGGTTGTCTCTGACCCCCCTCCGACCAGACATGGGGGTTGGATCGGATGATTCTTGGTGGACGGTGGGTTTTGAGGCTGGATCGCTGCCATGTCGGCTAATGAATGTATGTAATTATTATTTGTACAAATTGTTGGGAGGGAGACAGGAAATTGGGGACTGGTGTTGCCCTCGAAGCTTGCAGAGCTCTGCGTACTGGGTCTATCCGGCTACCCACTTCCGAGTGCCCTGCTCGGTGGGTTTAGTCCCCGCACGCGGTCTGTAGTAGCATCTCCGTGTACTGTGTGGCATGCTGCGGTGTTGCGCGGCGGGTAGTGGCCTGGTCTGTTGGCGTGTCTGTGATATTTTTTTTTTTAATCCCTAGTTGGAGGCTCCGCCGGAAATCCTATCTTCATTGTTGGCTTGGGGGATCGTTGTCTGCTGCTTCTACCGTGCCTTGTCCTCCACCAGGCGCTTATGTCTACGCTCTGCTGCTGGCCTGCCAAGCAGCATGGTGGGCGCGGTCATGGGGCTCTTGTTGCTTGCCAGCCTGCCTGTGTGGGGTCGGTGGTCGCTTGTTCCCTGGGCATCGCACCTGCGGTTTTGGGTTGGGCTTTCTGGGTGGCTGGGGCTGTACTTTGGGTCCCGCACATACTGGAAGACCAATATATTGTAAATGCAAACATACATACATAAATATGCATATAAACACACACATACATAAATACATATGTATATTCATACATACACCCATATGTACATTCGCGCATACATACATACACACACACGGTACATACAGTACATCCACATGCACATTCACTATACAAACATACATATATATTGTACATTCACATACATACACTCATGCATATAATCACGTTTCATCAAAAATATACTTTATATCAATGTTGTTCACCCCCAGGGGGAAACTAGGTAGAAACACGGCACACTGCTAAAGCTAATTTTAGCCATAACAATATGTAAGATTAATATAATCTGCTTGCCCCTGCCCCCATCTGCTTTCTTTTGTAATTCAAGTTTTTATTACATACATGTATTGTTGCATTTAAAGCGAGTGTAATATTGATAATAGAGGTAATCAATATTATTATCAATGATCAATATTGTTATTTCTATTAGTATTTGTATCACTCCATTTGTAGTCCGATAATGTCCATTGTCAATTCTGTGTTAATAGTATCATTAACTGGTTCTTTGTTATAATATTTGGTATCATATTTGTATACATAGAATTTGCTGATGTTGTTCTGTTGTTTGTTGTTGTTGTTGTTGTCTGTCACCCTCTTGTCCACGCAATTTTCCCCTCCGTCTTCTTTTTTTTCTTCTTCTTCTTCTTTCTGTCCCCTCCTGTTCTAGTTAGGCTACGCCAAATAACTAAATACATCCATTTAATAAAGTCAAATACAAATAAGGCAATAAGAGAAGTATCCCACACTTCTCTTTTGTAAGACATTTTTGTACAGCAAATATGGGTATCTACATCAACAATTATGATTTGCCTGAGTGGTTGGACAGGACATACTTAAAAAATAAATTATGATACATGAGTTATACTTGTATAGCGCTTTTCTACCTTCAAGGTACTCAAAGCGCTTTGACAGTATTTCCACATTCACCCATTCACACACACATTCACACACTGATGAAGGGAGCTGCCATGCAAGGCGCTTCCAGCACCCATCAGGAGCAAGGGTGAAGTGTCATGCCCAAGGACACAACGGACGTGACTAGGATGGTAGAATGTGGGGATTGAACCCCAGTAACCAGCAACCCTCCGATTGCTGGCACAGCCACTCTACCAACTTCGTCACGCCATACCAAAAAAAAGAAAGACAATCTTACTTCTACGGAATATCAGTCCGAAAACGCCATGGACGGTGGGGTGGGCTTATTTGCGGGTCCCCTCCCATGTGGAGGTAAATCCATCACCATGACCGTCGTCAGCCGCTTCTTCTGTTTCACTAGTGAAGCTCTCCTCTTCTCCCGTTTCCTTTGAACCGCCAAGATTCTTGTTGATCACGTGTCTCGGCTGCATGCAATTGCTTAAGACATTGTCTCCAACCCAATGTATATCCTTGGATTGGAAGGATAGAATTGGGAGACATCTCCAGCCAAAAGACAGTGTAACATAAGGTGCATTTCTTGGGGCATGAACAAGTCCACTCCAACTACCCGGGTTGAATAGGCCCACAGTTACCTGTCCAGTTCAACCCTGAATATGTCCAACTTTGCATTAAACTGGAGGTAAGAGAGTGGATGAACGCCAGCAGGGCCTTTGTGAGGTCCACCATAGGAATAAGAAACTATCGGGCTGGTGTCGCACCTCGGCTCCACAGTACACCCTTGGGAGGAATGTATGGTTATCCTCAAAGCACATGCAAATTATGACCATGTCACGCAGGCTTTCTCCCGTTTCTGGGGCCATTTCTGATTAAAATACTTTTTGATCGCTCTGCCATCAAGTTTTAACTTTCATCTATCGTCAGAATTCAGAAGATTAAAGGCCTACTGAAACCCACTACTACCGACCACGCAGTCTGATAGTTTATATATCAATGATGAAATCTTAACATTGCAACACATGCCAATACGGCCGGGTTAACTTATGAAGTGCAATTTTAAATTTCCCGGGGAACTTCCGGTTCAAAACGCCTTTGAGGATGACGTATGCGCGTGACGTAGCCAGTAGAACACAGGTATGGCTTCCCCATTGAAGACAATGCGAAATAACTGTTTCCATCTCATTATTCCACAGTATTCTGGACATCTGTGTTGGTGAATCTGTTGCAATTTGTTCATTGCATTAGGGAGAAACAAGCTGAGCAACAAAGAAGAAAGTCGGTGCAAAGCGGAGTATTTTGCGAGGGAAGTCAGCAACACAACACAGTCGGTGTTTCATTGTTTACATTCCCGAAAGATGCAGTCAAGATCGAAGAACTCGGACAACAGAGACTCTTACCAGGAGAACTTTGACTTCGTTAACAGACGCAGACGCGATACCGTGAGCACGCTTCCAAACATTTGATCGCTTGCTATAACTAGCTCGAGCTAGTAGCTAGTAGCTAGGAGCTAGCATAACAAACACCTAGGTGTTTGTTATGCGGGATTAATTTGTGGCATATTAAATAGAAGCCTGGTTGTGTTGTGGCTAATAGAGTATATATATGTCTTGTGTTTATTTACTGTTGTAGTCATTCCCAGCTGAATATCAGGTCCGACCCGCGCGCTTCCAAACATTTGATTGCTTGCCCGTACGTGCGTGTCATGTACGTAACTTTGGTTAAATATATACGTTTTATAAACCTTGGGTTAGGTGAACGGTTCTTTGGGCTGAGTGAGTGTGTGTGTTGTGCAGGTGTTTGAATTGTATTGGCGGGTTGTATAGACGGGATCCCGTCTAGTAGCTAGGAGCTAGGAGCTAGCATAACAAACACCTAGGTGTTTTTATGCGGGATTAATTTGTGGCATATTAAATATAAGCCTGGTTGTGTTGTGGCTAATAGAGTATATATATGTCTTGTGTTTATTTACTGTTGTAGTCATTCCCAGCTGAATATCAGGTCACCCCCGGCTCTCACAGCATCTTCCCTATCTGAATCGCTTCCACTCCCCACTAGTCCTTCACTTGCACTTTACTCATCCACAAATCTTTCATCCTCGCTCAAATTAATGGGGAAATCGTCGCTTTATCGGTCCAAATCTCTCTCACTTCATGCGGCGATCATTGTAAACAATAGGGAACTTTGCATACATGTTCAATTGACTACGTCACGCTACTTCCGGTAGGGGCAAGCCTTTTTTTTATCAGATACCAAAAGTTGTGATCTTTATCGTCGTTGTTCTATACTAAATCCTTTCAGCAAAAATATGGCAATATTGCGAAATGATCAAGTATGACATAGAATAGATCTGCTATCTCCGTTTAAATAAAAAAAATTCATTTCAGTAGGCCTTTAATCTGCGTATCCCACACACCGTTTTCTCCAGTCCCTGCATCCTCGACACAGAGAGGTCGTCGATTGGGAAGAATATGGTCTCGCAGAACTGTGCTGAATACTCCCTCATTCGTAATTTAAACGCAAATATTGGTTGTGTTTTTCTAATAAACTAACTGAATATATAGCATGAGCAATGTTAAAAGAAAATCTAGAAGAACGTCACAAGGCCTGCTCAGTGGCCTTGTGTTTAAAGTGTCCGCCCTGAGATTGGTAGATTTTGAGTTCCAACCCCGGCTGAGTCATACCAAAGACCATAACAATGGGACCCGTTACCTCCCTCAGCATCAAGGGTTGGAATGGGGGTTAAATCACCAAAATAATTCCAGAGCTCGGCCGCTGCTGCTCACTGTTCGCCTCACCTCCCAGGGGGTGGAACAAGGGGATGGGTCAAATGCAGAGGGTAATTTCATCACACCTAGTGTGTGTGTGACTATCAGTGGTACTTTAACTTTAACTACAAGTTAATAGGAGTGAAAAGTCTGAGACCAGCATTTGCCATAAATAATTTCACAAAACGAAACACTGGTGCAACAAAGTTGGCTTTGCAAACACTTAACCCTTCCACCGGTAAAAGTGTAATTTCTCTATTGCTAAAACTTACTGAACACACAGAATTAAATCTTATTCAGTAGCAAAGCTATCCATCCATCTATTTTCTACCGATTGTCCTGTTCAGGGTCGCGGGGGTGCTGGAGCCCATTTCAGCTGCATTCGGGCGGAGGCGGGGTACACCCTGGACAAGTACCCACCTCATCGCAGGGCGTACACAGATAGACAGACAACATTCACACTCACATTCACACACTAGGGCCAATTTAGTGTTGCCAATCAACCTATCCCCAGGTGCATGTCTTTGGAGGTGGGAGGAAGCCGGAGTACCCGGAGGGAACCCACGGGGAGAACATGCAAACTCCACACAGAAAGATCCCGAGCCCAGGATTGAACTCAGGACTACTCAGGACCTTCGTATTGTGAGGCACATGCACTAACCCTTGTGTCACCGTGCTGCCCAGTAGCAAAGCTATATACAATATATTTTCAAATCTACAGGAATGGTAAATGGGTTATACTTGTATAGCGCTTTTATTCCTTCAAGGTACTCAAAGCGCTTTGACACAATTTCCACATTCACCCATTCACACACTGATGGCGGGAGCTGCCACGCAAGGCCCCGACCCATCAGGAGCAAGGCTGAAGTGTCTTGCTCAAGGACACAACAGATGTGACGAGGTTGGTAGTAAGTGGGGATTGAACCAGGAACCCTCAGGCTGCTGGCAACCACGCCATGCCGTCCCGTGGTGGAAGCATCAGAGCCTCTTCTTTACTTTAATTTCAAGATTATGTACACCTTGATTCAAAAAAACTTTCATTAACAAGGTTTAAGATGTTCAAGAAAACCAACCGGAACCTGTATGAGCAACCACTCGGCGATAGAGGCAACGGAAAACTAAATTTAGGTAAAAAATCTCAAACAGAAACCAGACTTTAAGGGGTGACATCTTGACCACTTGGGTTGAGAAAGTGAGAGGGACAGGGAAGATAGCTTAGCGATTAGTATTGTATCTTTTAACTTGAATGAAAAGCAGCGAAACAAAATATTTATGAGTGCTTAAGTGGTATAGTACAAATCAGCAGGTACCATGTTCTGGCGGAGAATAACCTCTAAGTTAGCAAGAGTCTTTGGAGAAGATAATACATGTCGAGCACACACGTCCTGAAGACGGAAATTACTCTGTGCCACGATACATCAGATGAAGGTAACTGAATTGCACACATTCCACAAGGACAAAAAGTTGATCAGATTTATTCTTTCCAAATTCCAATTTACAGTACATTTGTTGAGTGCCTTGCTTTGAAATAACCAGCCTCTTTGTATGCCGCTAGGCAAGCGGAATCAATATCGTATCAGGGCCCAATGGAACACCTGACAGTTCCAATTTAACAGCAAGTCTCAAAATCAATACTCAAAGGCTACCTATCGCAGTTAATCTATTGTTACTATTCTGGGTTTTAGCGTTCATGGTCATTACATTGTGTAACAACAAAATGTATTTAAGCCTCTTGTGCTTGACGACAGCTGCTAATTGAATAAAATGCATTCACCAAACACCTAATTTATGCCAGATATAAGGTAAAGCTGGCAAGTCAGGCCTATCTAAAAGGTACACAGTATAGGAACATGCACAAGGTTTTATCAAGCGGAACTATTGAAGTGTTTTGTTTGAGACGGTAATGCTTCAGAGAAAGATTGTTCACAATTGAACATCTGCCTTGTTTTCATTGTCCTTCAAAGTTTTAAACCCTGCAATGTCTTCCATTTCCTGACGAGTCCATTAGCAAACACTAAGCAGCTTTCTCCTTGCGGAAAACAAAAACCTGCAATATTCAGGTACTATGCAGAATAGTTGAAGCCATTCTAATTCTGGAAACTCAGCCATAACAAGTTGGAACAAATACATCAGCATGCATACCTGTTAGCAGAGGTGGGACCAAGTCATTGCTTTGCAAGTCACAAGTAAGTCTCAAGTCTTTGCCCTCAAGTCTCGAGTCAAGTCCCGAGTCAAGACAGGCAAGTCCCGAGTCAAGTCCAAAGTCAAGACTAGAAAGTCTCAAGTCAAGTCCCAAGTCATGCATTTTGAGTTTCGAGTCCTTTCAAGTCCTTTTAACCACAGACTAATATTTTTACACAGATTGTGTATGCTTTTAAAATGCTGTATTTATTTATTAAAACAAGTGCATTTGAAATTGTAGGGAAAAAAAATAGTGCTGACATTGCAATTCATAATAGCACTATTAACCAGTCATTTTAATAGTTTAAACAATTTTAAACATTTAACTCATTCCTTTACAGAATAAACACATTTGCAAAAACAAACATTAACATACTATTGGTTGTATTTTATGAAAATAACATTACCACAAAGTTGAGAAGGAGCAAAGATCTTCAATATTTGTATGTGAGAATCACAAAGAAATCTTCTGGGGGAGGATGACACTCCTACAGGGGTTTGGTTTACAAACTTTCAGCCCCACCTAAAACAAAATTCACCAGCCGCCACTAATTATGATGCATTCTCATTTTAGTCAAAGTATAAGACAATACTTTCTTAACAGTATAATTGTAACCAGGAATAAGTCTTCAAGTAACAATATTCAAATACTAACGTTGTTGGGTAAGACATAATTTGGTTTTATTCTGAATCCAGTGAAACAGATTGGTGGTTTTAGCTGATATAAAGACTTTCAGGTGTTTATATATGTTTAAGTATTTGGCAGACGCTTTTATCCAAAGCGACATACATAAAAAATACATATATAACAATCACTGTAAACATTATCATTTAAGGGAAGAATGTAATACAAAATATCAATACAAAGTGTCAAAACAGAATAAACTCTCTGCTGCTGCAGCAACAGAGTTACAGTTTATAGGTCCCTAAAATATATAGATATCTAATGTATTCATACATTGTTTATGTAGGATATACGCATGTATATATAATCTAATCATATTGTTTCTTCAACTTAAAAATAGCTGACCGTTTTTTCCCCCTTCTCTGGGCTTATATTCCCAGTTTTGATCTCGGACGTCTGGTCACTTATAGCATATGAGAATATTATATTACTGTTAAGCAAACTATGAATAATAAAAACGCCAAAACATGTGTCCGTTATCATAGCTACACGTATGACAAAAAAAACGCGTGAAAATCAGTGGTATTCAGTGAGGTAAGATGAATTAAATGCTCCTGCCAAATGAATTGCACTGAGTGGAGCGGATCACCACTCCAAGATGGCGGCTCCGCGTCTCGTCTGCGCCAGTAGGCAGTAGCGCTCAATGTTGCGTACCCTTATAAGATGTCTATGGTTATAACGTTAGCAGTGAGTTTACAGCCTCACTGATTTAACTACACAGCAAATAAAAGTCGCCGCATTGTTTGACAACTCTTGTTCGGTGGTTGTCATGCAATTGGATTGGATGAGAGCTGTGTGATGAAAACAACGTAGATCTAATTTGATTGGCTGTTGTGCTGACAGCACACACGCTGACAGGCAGCACACACGCTTATAGACACAGACGTACAAAATGAAAGATACGGAGCGCTCCCAAATAACTTTTTAAGGTTTGGGTTTTGGGGAAAGTAGCAAGTCATGTCAAGTCAAAAGCCTCAAGTCCAAGTGAAGTCACAAGTCATTGATGTTAAAGTCTAAGTCGAGTTGCAAGTCTCTTTACATTTTGTCAAGTCAAGTCTAAAGTCATCAAATTCATGACTCAAGTCTGACTCGAGTCCAAGTCATGTGACTCGAGTCCACACCTCTGCCTGTTAGTGTCAGTAGCCTCGTGATGTACATGCAAAACATTTATTTAATCTGATCATCATTACAATGTTACTGTGTTACATGGCCCCTGAAAATGTTGATATGATAATGGTGTGCATTTTTATGCATCACACCTTGAATCTGAATTAGGGATGTCCGATAATATCGGACTGCCGATATTATCGTCCGATACATGCTTTAAAATGTAATATCGGAAATTATCGGGATCGGTTTCAAAAAGTAAAATGTATGACTTTTTAAAACGCTGCCGTGTGCACGGACGTAGGGAGAAGTACAGAGCGCCAATAAACCTTAAAGGCACTTCCTTTGCGTGCCGGCCCAGTCACATAATATTTGCGGCTTTTCACACACACAAGTGAATGCAAGGCATACTTGGTCAACAGCCATACAGGTCACACTGAGGGTGACCGCATAAACAACTTTAACACTGTTACAAATATGCGCCACACTGTGAACCCACACCAAACAAGAATAACAAACACATTTCGGGAGAACATCCACACCGTAACACAACAGAACAAATACCCAGAACCCCTTGCAGCACTAACTCTTCCGGGACGCTACAATATATACCCCCCACTACCCCCCCCAACCCCGCCCACCTCAACCTCCTCATGCTCTCTCAGGGAGAGTATGTCCCAAATTCCAAGCTGCTGTTTTGAGGCATGTTAAAAAAAATAATGCACTTTGTGACTTCAACAATAAATATGGCAGTGCCATGTTGGCATTTTTTTCCATAACTTGAGTTGATTTATTTTGGAAAACCTTGTTACATTGTTTAATGCATCCAGCGGGGCATCACAACAAATGTGTTAATTCCATGACTGTATATATCGGTATCGGTTGATATCGGAATCTGTAATTAAGAGTTGGACAATATCGGAATATCGGATATCGGCAAAAAACCCATTATTGGACATCTCTAATCTGAATACTTTACTTTGACATGTGCAGAACCTAACATAAACAGAAATGGGTAATATTATTTGTGCTATGGCGCCATCTTGTGGACGAGTTCGCTCAATGTAGGTGCTGACTAAACAGTGACTTCCACTGTAAAGAAACATAGCTTTGTGCATTTCTGTTTGTCCGACGTTATCGCGGTATTTATTTAAATTTTTATACCTTCTGTTCACTACTTTTGTTTTACCTCTCTTTTTGAAATGGAGCTGTTCTGTGCTTTTTATGTTGTGATTATGTACGGGTTGCTGCGCGTCTTCATTTTACGACATTCTGTCATACAGCTCGTTAAGACGACAACTGGATCCCTTCTTTTACTGTTACATTGACACATGACACTCCAAACCACACTTATGTTATTTGCTAGTCTGGTTTTAAAGCAACAACCTCAGCGGTATGTAATGCTACCTCTGTGCATGTTACATGCTGGGAGACAGCAGCAAGACAAATGCTTCATTCTGAGACTATTCAATTTAGTCCCCCTCCACCATCAACGTATAGCTGACATCAAAGACGCAGTAAGGATAATTCTAACCTGAATTTCGGAAGATGTGTTTTCATGCGGTACAATCTGAATGACTTTCAGCATAAACCACCCGTCTCGATCAGAATTAAATGTTGACCCGAACGTGTGTGATTGGGTCAGAAAATTCAGAATGGCGCGTTTACATTAGGCATTTGTTTTCCGGTAAGGTTTTTAATCCATTAAATGTGTCCATGTGCACAAACAGTATGGAAGGGATTCATTTGGCTCCATTGCTGTGAGGATCTTGCGTGAGAGGAAGGAATGGGTTAATTATTTTGCAATGCAATCTGTTGAAAATGATGGAAAGTGCCACTCTGCATGGCAACTGATGCCGTGATTAAAGTTGGAATTGCCACAAAACAAAATTTTGGATATTCAACACACTACTGCCATCTGGTGGCTAGAGTGGATAGTGCACCCCCCTAATTTGTCACCTTTCATGTATCAGGTAAACTACGATGAATAAGGCCATATGAATCCCTTACCTACTGTAGCTACTGTTTCTGAATGGAAATACAAGAAGAAAATGAATCATTGAATCATTTCCTACCTCCTTGAATCAGCTGTGTATCAACCTTGTTGACATGTTTGCAGTAAAACAAAAAACATAAGAATCAAAAACCCAAAGATGTAGTAAATACGGAATTACATTACTGCATAATGTTTGCTTCTACGTTCCTCTTCCTCACACAGGTCGGCACTACTTTGTAAACAAACTCCCACTCTGCTTGAAATCAAAACCTTGTCTTCCCTAACATGCTGCTACACAGTCCCGTGAAGTACCGTAGTGACACGTATATACAAGAAAGCGCAGAGCGCATCAGAAACCACTGGAGTGATTTTGCAGTAGTAGCGCAATTTGTTGAAGGCTTATGGTAATTTTAAAAAGCATTTTAAATACTGTCAACAGTAATAGCTGGTGTTAAAGGGTTCCAATAGAAATGTTTTGAAAAGTGGGCCGTGTTAAAAAAAGACGTAGGCCTCTGCACAGCCCTTGGTCCGTAGTTTGCCCATGCCTGTTCAAGAGTTTTCGGGTGAAGAGAACACCTCGGGACACAATGAAGTATAACACAATATATAATTTTAATGATACAATTTAAAAGTAAGATATTTAAAAAATAATATTTTTGAGACACATTTGGGGGACATTTTTGTGTTTTGTAGTTGGACTTTTGTTTATTACGTTCCTTGGGTTTTGTAATTGTTTCCGTTCCAGCGCTTTCTTAGTTTTACTTCCTGTTTTCTTGTGTTTGTTTCCAGTTTTACTTCTGTTTTTAAGCATTGGTCCATCCACCTGTCTCTGAACGCTCATTAGGAGACACACCTGTCCCTAATTGGCAATCAAGAGGCTTCTTCGACTGGACGCTGCTGGATCGATGTGCTTTGTCACCGCAAGTGTTTTGTGCTTTTCTTTTGTTTCCTATGCTTGTTGGCTTTTCCTCTAACTCGTGATCAACTCCTGTCGTCCACACTGGTTCTACCTAGTGTTTTAATCTGCACGTCGACTCCCTTCCCTGTATCCTGAAGTCACACCGTAAGCAACACCATGAACACCATGCACCGCCATGATATATATACATATATATATATATATATATATATATATATATATATATATATATATATATATATATATATATATATATATATATATATATATGTATATATATGTATATATATATATATATATATATATATATATATATATATATATATATATATATATATATATATATATTTATATATATACAACTTACACACACACACATGTATATATATATATATATATATATATATATATATATATATATATATATATATATATATATATATATATATATATATATGGGCAGCACGGTGGAAGAGGGGTTAGTGCGTCTGCCTCACAATACGAAGGTGCTGAGTAGTCTGGGGTTCAATTCCGGGCTCTAGATCTTTCTGTGTGGAGTTTGCATGTTCTCCCCGTGACTGCGTGGGTTCCCTCCGGGTACTCCGGCTTCCTCCCACCTCCAAAGACATGCACCTGGGGATAAGTTGATTGGCAACACTAAAATTGGCCCTAGTGTGTGAATGTTGTCTGTCTATCTGTGTTGGCCCTGCGATGAGGTGGCGACTTGTCCAGGGTGTACCCCGCCTTCCGCCCGATTGTAGCTGAGATAGGCTCCAGCGCCCCCCGCGACCCCGAAGGGAATAAGCGGTAGAAAATGGATGGATGGATGGATATATATATATATATATATATATATATATATATATATATATATATATATATATATATATATATATATATATATATATATATATGTATATTAGGGCTGTGAATCTTTGGGTTTCCCACAATTCGATTCAATATCGATTCTTGGGGTCACGATTTGATTAAAAATCTTTTTTTTTTTTTTCAATTCAACACGATTATCGATTAAAAAGCGATTTTTTCCCGATTCAAAACGGTTCTCTATTCATTCAATTCATAGGATTTCAGCAGGATCTACCCCAGTCTGCTGACATGCAAGCAGAGTAGTATATTTTTGTAAAAAACTTTTATAATTGTAAAGGACAATGTTTTGTCAAGTGATTGCAATAATGTAAATTTGTTTTAACTATTAAATGAACCAGAAATATGACTTATTTTATCTTTGTGAAAATATTGGACACGGTGTGTTGTCAAGCTTATGAGATGTGATGCAAGTGTAAGCAGTGTTGGGACTAACGCGTTACAAAGTAACGCGTTACTGTAACGCCGTTAGTTTCGGCGGTAACTAGTAATCTAACGCGTTATTTTTTTATATTCAGTAACTCAGTTACCGTTACTACATGATGCGTTACTGCGTTATTTTACGTTATTTTTTATGTAGTATCGGCTAGAAACAGAAGCGCTGCGGTGTCTTTCTTCTGTCACACGCCGGAGAGAAGAAAAGAGCCGTGTGTGTGTGTCTGGGTGTGGGGGGGGGGGGGGGGGGGACACACGTGATCCGCGGTTTGATATATAAGGCAAGGCAAGGCAAGGCAACTTTATTTGTATAGCGCTTTTCATACACAAGGCAGACTCAAAGTGCTTCACAGACAACAAAGTGAAATGAAAAAAAATAAAAGCAAAATTAAAATGCAGACAATAAAAATAAAAACAGTGCAGACGTTAAAAGTTAAAAGATTAAAAGATTTAGCTGAAAGCTAAGGTGAACATAAAAGTCTTCAGTCTAGTTTTAAAAGTAGTGAGAGTTGGGGAGAGTCTGACATCTTCAGGAAGTTTATTCCAGCTATGTGTTGCATAGTGACTGAATGATGATCTCCCTTGATTTGAGTTTACTCTTGGAACCGCTAACAGATTGGTCTCAGAAGATCTTAGTGATCTAGAGGGCTTATATAGTGGGAGCATATCAGTGATATACTTGGGCCCTAGACCATGTAGTGATTTATATGTGAGCAGGAGGATTTTGAAATCTATTCTCTGATGTACAGGGAGCCAATGTAAGGATTTAAGAATTGGTGTAATGTGCTCACATTTTTTGGTCTTTGTTAGAACTCTAGCAGCAGCGTTCTGAACAAGCTGTAGCTGCCTGACAGTTTTTTTGGGAAGACCTGCAAGGAGACCATTACAATAGTCTAGCCTACTGGTAATAAAGGCATGTACAAGTTTTTCTAAGTCTTGAGCTGACATGAGCCCTCTAAGTCTTTTTACATTTTTGAGGTGATAGTAGGCCGATTTTGTTACTGATTTGATGTGACTGTCGAAATGTAAATCAGAATCTAAAATAACCCCAAGATTTCTGGCTTTATTTGAGGTTTTCAGGGACAGTGATTGAAGGTGTTGGATGACTTTAAACCTTTCTTTTTTAGCACCAAAAACAATTATCTCAGTTTTATCTTCATTTAGTTGTAGGAAATTTTGGCACATCCAGTGTTTGGCTTGCTCAATGCACTGGCCTCCAGGTGCTTAAACCCCTCAAAAGTGTTACATCTCTACTGAGCACTGAAACTTCACCATCTGTGTCAATGATCCCGCCACTGAAAACAAAGATTGTACAATCCATGGCTCCAAGTGTGGAAGACAGCAGCATCAGGCTTTATTTCACTATCTATGTTTCAAGGAAGATGATGTGCCTTATTATGTTGCACTTTAAGTTGTTTTTTATTAATGGTCATTGGTCCAAGTTTAAAGAAAGGAGAAATGCCTTTTTATGTTGCACTGTTTTTCATTAATTATGTTGAAATGAAAATAAAAATGCATGTCAAGTTGATCAACAGATTGTATTATTCTCCAGTGCAATAACAGTACTGTAATGAAGGCTAAAAGGCCATTAATGGGAGCTTTAAAAAAAAGGAAGAAAAAAGAAGTAACTAGATAGTTACTTTTCACAGTAACGCATTACTTTTTGATGTAAGTAACTGAGTTAGTAGCTGAGTTACTTTTGAAATTAAGTAACTAGTAATTGTAACTAGTTACTGGTTTTCAGTAACTAACCCAACACTGAGTGTAAGGCACTTTGACACTATTGCTCAGTTTTTAAATTTTTATAAATGTCTAATGATAATGTCAATGAGGGATTTTTAATCACTGCTATGTTGAAATTATAACTAATATTGATACTGTTGTTGATAATATTCATTTTTGTTTCACTACTTTTGGTTTGTTCTGTGTCGTGTTTGTGTCTCCTCTCAATTGCTCTGTTTATTGCAGTTCTGAGTGTTGCTGGGTTGGGTTTGGTTTCGGAATTGGATTGCATTGTTATGGTATTGATGTGTATTGTTTTGTTGGATTGATTAATTAAAAAAAAAAAAAAAAGATATTTTTAAAATGAGAATCGATTCTGAATCGCACGTGAGAATTGCGATTCGAATACAGTCAATACAGTCTGCAGGGATACAGTCCATAAGCACACCTGATTGTATTTCTTTATGACAAAAAATATATATATATATATATATATTATGTTTTTACTCTAATAGTAATTTAAGGAATTGAGACCACAGGTGGCAAATGCAAAGCCTACAGGCCACCCCTGGCTAGTAGGAATGGACTACCACATTAACCTGCCATTTATGGGGAAAACGCTAAAAGTGAAAATTAAAACAATTATAGAACTCCACCTTTTTGACTGTGAGTCTATCAGTACATCCAGTCCACAGAGCCCCCAAAACATACTCTGAAATAACACTGTCATGATCCGTTGCCCGGATCATGTTTTATTTTAGTTTGACTCCCTTAGTTCTGTTTTCAGCACCCCTGGGTTTGTGTTTCTTAGTTGCCATGGGCGCTGATTATTTTCACCTGCCTCTGATTAGTGTTCGGGACACTCACCTGCTCCCGGCCACTAATCAGAGAGCTATTCATTCCTGCCTTTCGCCACACTCGGTCTGGCTGTCTTAATTGCTCATCCAACAAGTTATGTGGAATACCTTTTTGATTCCTGTTATTGTACTAAGCTTCGCCAAAGCTTCCCATGCTATCGGCACAGTTATCTTTTGGATTATATTTCCTGACGGATTTATGGCATAAATCACTTTCCTACATGCACACTGCCTCCGGAGTCCCGTCTGCATCTTGGGGAAACGATCAGCGCATTAACATGCGACCCCGCCGTAACAGAAGACAGCCTTTTTTATTCAGACATTTCTGTATGGATTACATGATGGTCATTTTTCAGGAATTCCCTCTTTTGTCCATGCAGTGAAATTAAATTCCATATTCTATGATGTCCAAGCAAAATTAAAATATTTATGTGGTTTTTGCATGATATTACCGTATTTTCCGGACACACCGGATTATAAGGCGCACTGCCGATGAGCAGGTGTAGTCAGGTCTATTTTCATACAAAAGGCGCACCGGATTATAGGGCGCATTAAAGGGGTCATATATATATATATATTTTTTTTTTTCTAAATTGAAAACACTTCCTTGTGGTCTACATACCATGTAATGGTGGTTATTTGGTCAAAATGTTGCATAGATTATGTTTTACAGATCATCTTCAAGCCGGTTTCTGACAGTCGCTTCGGGATGCACCGTTTTGTGGGTGGTCTTATTTACGTGGCTCACCTTCGGCATCGTCTTTTCTCCGTCATCTTTGTTGTAGCGGTGTAGCAGGCAAGGACGAGAGTGGAAGAAGTGTCAAAAGATGGAGTTAATTGTTTAAATTACATTCAGACTTTACTTAAATTAATAACGGAGCAGCATCTCCTCATCCGTGGCTCACAAGTGCAATAACAACGGCAGAAATGTTTCCTGTGAAAAAACGTCCGACCGGAACTCTCTAATAACTAAAGTTCCGTGGGTAAATAATGTAAACTCACTACACCGGTATGTTTTAGCGCTTTCATAGCGAGTTTACTTACAGATGTAAGTAAGAATTTTTACTACTTTGTATTAGAAATGGCAACAGCGTGGAAGAGAGAGAGCTAGGAAGCGAGCAGCCTTCATTGCCAATCCCTTCCGGTTTGACAAACAGCTGCTCGGGGACAAGCGCAGTGGCCGGCTTGAGTGCCCAAGAGAGGAAGTGAATCGTTTCCTCCAGAATACCATGAGTGACCCACTGAGGAGAAAAGATCTAAGACCCAAAAGAGCGCTCATCAGCCCTGCGCCACCAACGGCAGAGTTCCAGTTGACAGAGCCCAGTTTGAAGGAGGTTGAAGAGGTCATCAAGGCAGCCCGCCCAGCATCTTCCCCGGGCCCCAGTGGTGTACCTAACCTCGTCTACAAGCGCTGTTTAGGGCTTCTGAAACATCTGTGGAGGACCTTGAAGGTGATCTGGCGAAGGGGGAGAGTGGCCGACCAGTGGAGATGTGCAGAGGGAATTTGGATCCCCAAGGAGGAGGACTCTAAAAACATCAACCAGTGTCAGACTATCTCACTTCCGAGTGTGGAAGGGAAGGTGTTCTTCAGCGTCGTCTCCCGAAGACTGACCGAGTTTCTCCTCAAGAACAACTACATCGACACTTCAGTGCAGAAGGGGGGGATTCCCGGAGTTCCCGGCTGTCTAGAGCACAAGTGTCGTCACACAGCTCATCAGAGAGGCCCCTGAGAACAGAGGGGAACTTGCTGTGTTGTTGTTGGACCTGACTAACGCCTATGGGTCCATCCCACACAAGCTAGTTGAGCTTGTGCTGCACTGCCACCATGTTCCCAGCAAGATCAAGGGCTTGATCCTGGATTATTACAATAACTTCAGGCTACGGGTCACATCTGGGTCAATAACCTCTGACTGGTATCACCTTGAGAAGGGAATAATAACAGGATGCACCATCTCCGTTGTCCTTTTTGCACTGGCGACTAATATGCTGGTAAAGTCTGCTGAGGTGGAATGCAGAGGGCCTCTATCCAGATCAGGCGTTCGACAGCCCCCTATTAGAGCCTATATGGATGACCTTACTATCACAACAACATACGCCCAGGGAGCAGGTGGATCTTGCAGGGATTGGAGAGGCTCATTGGATGGGCCAGGATGAGTTTCAATCCCGCAATATCAAGGTTCATGGTGCTGAAGAGGGGGAAGGTGGGCGACAGATTCCTGTTCTCAATCTCAGGAACGGTCATTCCATCCATCACGGAGCAACCAGTCAAGAGCTTGGGAAAGCCCTTTGACTCCAGCCTGAAGGACTCTGCTGCTATCCAGAAGTCTACTGAAGAGCTTCGAGAGTGGCTCACCAAAGTAGACAAATCTGGCCTACCTGGTAGATTCAAAGCCTGGATCTACCAGCACTCCATCCTTCCCAGAGTCCTGTGGCCTCTCCGTGTAAATGCAGTCCCAGTAACAACAGTGGAATCCTTTGAAAGGAAGATCATCAGCTTTCTGCGGAGATGGCTGGGTCTCCCCTGCAGCCTCAACAGCGCTGCCCTGTATGGGACAAGCAACATCCTGCAGCTACCTTTCAGTGGGCTCACTGAAGAATTCAAGGTGGCACGCACAAGAGAAGCCCTACAGTACAGAGACTCTAGGGACTGCAAGGTGTCATCAGCCGGGATTGAAGTGAGGACAGGAAGGAAGTGGAAGGCAGAAAAGGCAGTGGAGGTGGCTGAATCACGCCTTAGGCAAAAGGCACTGGTTAGGGCCGTGGCAACAGGGAGAGCAGGCTTGGGCTACTTCCCAAAGACCCAAGCCAGCCAGGCCCGGGGAAAAGACAGACGACATCTACTCCAGGACGAGTTCCGAGCAGGCTTGGAGGAAGAGCGAGTGGGCAGGGTAGTGGGACTCCGGCAACAGGGGGCATGGACAAGATGGGAGGGCACGTTGCAGCGCAGTCACCTGGTCAAACATCATGCAGGCAGACCTCCACCGCATCTGGTTCCTCAAGGCAGCAGTCTACGATTCCCTCCCTAGCCCAGCAAACCTCCATGTGTGGGGGAAAAGTGAGACACCCTCCTGCTCCCTTTGCTCCGGAAGAGGCTCCTTGGAACATCTCCTCAGCAGTTGCCCAAAGTCATTGGCTGATGGTCGCTATCGCTGGCGCCATGACCAGGTACTCAAAGCAGTCGCTGAGACCATAGCCTCAGCCATCAGCACCAGCAAGCAATATCATGCGCCAAAGAAGGCAATCTCATTCATCAAAGCTGGAGAGAGACCTCGTGCACGTCCACAGACAACAACCGGACTCCTTCACACAGCCCCTGATTGGCAGCTACACGTTGACCTGGGAAAACAACTGAGTTTTCCCCCAGCACATTGTAACAACATCTCTCCAGCCAGACATGATCATCATCTCAGAGGCTTGGAAACACCTGATCATGCTGGAACTAACAGTGCCTTGGGAGGAGCGGATTAGGGAAGCCAACGAAAGGAAACGTGCCAAGTATCAGGAACTGGTGGAGGAGTGCAGGGGCAGGGGCTGGAGGACTTTCTATGAGCCAATAGAAGTTGGCTGTCGTGGCTTTGCAGGACACTCCCTCTGCAAAGTCCTTGGCTGATTGGGAGTCACAGGGGCGGCAAAAGAAGGGCCATTTAATCCGCAAGTGAAGCGGCAGAGAAAGCCACTAGGTGGCTGAAAAGGGCAGATCCGTGGGTTGCTATTGGGACACAAGCAGGGACTTGATCACCCAGGCTGGGTCGCCTGGACGAGGGTGATGTTGCGAGACCTGAAACACCCGATGAATCCAGGATACATCACTGATGATGTGTCCCAGTGCATCCAGGAGATGTATCTTTTAAGTAGAGAAAAAGAACCTTATCGACTACGGAGTCGTCACAGACTACAAAGGCGGACGCGCGCAAATTTTCAGGACCTATGCAGATCCCAAATACAGATCAACAGGTACCAGAAGGTAAGAAAAGTTGCTTTTGCATAATATTACCTTACACACACACCATTATAATAATCGTATGTTGAAGCACAGTACAATTCATCAAGCGGTGCGGCTTCATAGCTTACCAAAGTCGTACTAAAATATTTTGATATATTTTTGAGCGCCGTGTGTAATGTTCTGTATTTTCAATGGAACACATACAATGTTTGTGTTGTTTACTAAAGTAATAATGCAGTCTACCTGTATCTCTTATGTTTGACTGCCGAATACTGGTCACACTTATCATTTCCCCATGTACCAAATAAAATAGCTTTGAGGTCGGTAAGCACAACCAAAATTATTCCGGACATCAGGTGCACCGGGTTATAATTCGCACTGTCGGGTTTTGAGAAAATGAAAGGATTTTAAGTGCGCCTTATAATCCGAAAACTACGGTACACAACCCTATCCTGTGGTTTGCAAAATGTGGTTTCTTGCACATAATCATGCTGTTCTTTTTTTCCAGCTGCAGTACTTACATGAACATACTGAAGGGATTAAAAATAGGAGCTGAGCATGCAAATGATACGACACCTTTTTCTGAAAAGGTACTGTATATTGCCTGCAACAATCTTTTTTGACTTATGGGACAAAGTCCAAAGAAAGTTTGAATAATCATTCCTTTAATTTTTTTAGGTGTGCCTGACTATATTCAGCCAAAGCATCTTGCCGGTTTAAAATACATTTAGGTACGCTAGCTGGAAAATCAAATGGGGATAATAAGAAGCACAGGGTATCAGCTCAGTATACAGTAGTACCTAAACTTACTTACTTCTATGATAGCGTTTGTACTCAAAACATTCATATCTCAAATTGCCCTTACCTGTTGAAATTAATATGAAAATACAATATGATAATTTATTTCATATCACGGTTATTGTCACCAACATTATCACGGTTATCATTTTTTACCATGGCATTGTTGAATGTGCTTAAAATTTTCATTAATTTCATTTATTTATTTATTTCAGGCAATGACATAAAAAGTACAAAGTTGACAACACATAATAATATAAATTAATATAGTGCAAAAGGTAATGTATAGTTTGTAATGCATGATTGTCCAGTATTGCCTGAAAGGGAGTGGGAAGAAGATAATTTATTTAATCCCACCCCCAGTTCTCCATTCAGTGATTATTCACATGAGTTTCACTCTTACTTTGTTCAAGGATTATAATACAGATGTTGTATAATAGTGGCATTACCACAGGTAACAATAATTATTACACTGTAACAATATTTTTTAACAACAATGTAGGAATAATGAATATACCAACAATGGTAATAGACAAAATGCCAACAATGGTAATAGACAACATAGCAAGAATGGTAAGGAAACATTGAGCACATGTTAACACTTTGAGACAGAGTACAACAGCAGGTCAAATTAAAGACCTCATCTCTATATTTGAACCAGACCCCATGTTTGTATAATAGTTTAAATCGATTAATAGTTTGGCATTGCTTGTGTTGTAAATCCAGTTTGTTCCAGTTTTACTCCGCATACAGACACACAAAAATGTTTACGAGTGGTTTGAGCTCTCTGCAATAAGAAATATCCATAGTCTCTCAAGTTATGAGCCTGCACTCGTCTTATAAAAAAACGTTGTAGATTAGGCGGCAATAATTTGTTAAATGCTTTATATAAGATTATTAATGTATTATATTTAACAAGGTCATCAAATTTGAGCAACTTTGATTGCATAAACAGATTATGAGTATGTTCTAAATAACCAACGTGGTGAATGATCCGCACTGCTTTTTCTGTAATATGATCAGAGGATGAATTGTGTTGTGGTAAGTATTCCCCCATACTTCAACACAGTATGTAAGGTATGGGAGTACCAAGGTGCAGTATAGAGTACGGAGTGCATTTTCATTGAGGTATAGTTTTGCTTTGTTTATAATTGAGAGGCTTTTGGAGATTTTAGTTTTAATGTGTCTGACATGAGGTTTACA
This sequence comes from Entelurus aequoreus, assembly GCF_033978785.1. Classification (NCBI taxonomy): domain Eukaryota; kingdom Metazoa; phylum Chordata; class Actinopteri; order Syngnathiformes; family Syngnathidae; genus Entelurus; species Entelurus aequoreus. The sequence continues at coordinate 34,148,279 of NC_084743.1, forward strand.
TGATAGTTTACTATCAATTATTACTCCCAAAAATGTATTCTTATTTACGATTTCAATTTGGGTACCATCAATACTTATTTTCTGTTCAGACGTTATGTTGCGATTTCCAAACATCACTATCTTAGTTATATTTATATTCGAAGATAATTTATTTGTGTGCATCCATTTTTTTACTATGTTCAGTTCTGTGTTTACTGTATTTATGAGCTCATTATGGTCATCACTACTATAGAATATATTTGTTTCGTCTGCAAATAGTATACATTTCAGTACTTTGGATGTATTAAACATATCATTAATATACACATTAAACGTACTCATACACAATTATAACCAAGTTTTATTTTGAAAATTAAATGCAATGAATATATAGCCAAACAATAAACTTTCTTGGAGGAAGAAATATGTTACATAGTAATATTGTTTTGACTATTGAAAAGCCATATTATTTTTATTTAGGTGTTTAAATATGTGTATCTTCTTCTGTTTCAATTTGTAAAAGTTTTTGTATTTTAATCATAAACATTTTTCGTTTTTTAATCTTAAAGAAATAAAAAGTGTGTTTGGTGCATTGCATCCGGTTTATGTGATATCACGCACATTTATATTAGTTTTAATATCGATCTCTGTCTAATAGAGCACAGCCTGTAAGTTCAATGTGCACACTTGAATGAATATCTTAGTTGCTCAAACAGTAAGGTGTTTATACAAGTTTAGATTGGGGAATGTTTTTTTTTTTTAATTGGGAAAGAGGTTACTGTCTCTTCTATTCACATTAGCATTTAAGATATCTAGCGCTAGCTTGCTCCTCCAGTAAATGAGCCGTGAGTCAAAAGTATTATCAATCACGGTTTAATGATCATTTTAATTTAAAACGTAATACTAGCCGTGGGAAGTTTTACTGCAGTTTATCAATATACCGTTTATCATTACATCCCTAAAAATGGTTTTGAAAAGATAACAATAGGGTATGATAAACAATACAATATAATGTACTACAAACAGTTTAAGTAACGTTTGTGCAGTAAAGTAATGTATAGTGCAGTAATGTAATGATAATGTACAACATTTACCTTGAAGAGTGAACTTCTATCTCTTTCCAGCTGCTTCTTTGTTAAAAACACACCATCAGCAGCTTCTCCATATTTTTATGGATAAATGTCCACCGTTTAGCTATTATTTAAAAATGCTTGTTTTGCGTTATTGACTCATTCTGCTTCAGCGTAGTGCAGAGTAGCAGTGCTACGCTCCAACTGCTTCAACAAATTAGCTAGCTACCCACACTTGTCATGTTTTTGACAATTTTCTTTTTTAATTCAATGAATATCATTAACTTTTTCTCAGCTATGTCCTTCACACTCACTTTGTTTCTTTCCGTGCTTGGAAAAACTAAGTTATGTTTATCTCGAGAAATTCAAGAAATAGCCGGCGCACTTACCCGTGTAAAAAATTGTCCGAGGAGGGGTCCCTAAAGGGTGATTTAGTGTGGCTGAAACGAGACTTAGGCTAAATAATTATTTGTTTAAGTGGATATCCGGCTTAGTGTAGACATAGCCTAATTGTTTATCCCAGTGGTTCTTAACCTGGGTTCGATCGAACCCTAGGGGTTCGGTGAGTCGGGCTCAGGGGTTCGACGGAGGTCAAGACACACCCGACTCATCGTGTAAATAAAAACTTCTCCCTATCGGCGTATTACGGAAACGGCAACAGCAGAAGTCAGACTGATTTGAAGGTGTGTAATTTGTTGTGAGTTTATGCACTGTGTTGGTTTTGTTCTTTGAACAAGGTGATGTTCATGCACGGTTCATTTTGTGCACCAGTAAAAAAACATGGTAACACTTTAGTATGGGAACATATTCACCATTAATAAGTTGCTTATTAACATGCAAATTAGTAACATGTTGACTCTTAACTAGTCATTATTAAGTACTTATTAATGCCTTATTCTGCATCAGAATCAGAATCAGAATCAGAATCAGAATGGTTTTATTGCCATTGTTTGAGAACGGGTTCACAAACTTTTTTTTGTTGTTTTTTTTTTTGTTGGTGCAAACGTGCGACATAAAAACATATAACACATATTTGGTAATAAAAAGAGCTGTAACTGAGCTATCAGATAGACTTAGAAGGAATTCAAGGAGCTGTTAGGAGTTATTGTTCATTTGCCTGATGGCCGAGGGGAAAAAAACTGTTCAGGTGGCGGGAGGAGTGGGTCTGGATGGAGCGTAGTCTCCTGCCTGAGGGGAGAGGGGAAAATAACGTGTGTCCAGGGTGAGAAGAGTCAGCTGTGATCCGACCCACACGCCTCCTGGTCCTGGAGGAGAACAAGTCCTGGAGGGATGGGAGCTTGCAGCCAATCACCTTCTCAGCAGCACATACAATGTGCTTCAGTCTATTCGTATCCTGGACTGAGGCGCCGGGGAACCACACTGTGATGGAGAAGGTCAGGATGGACTCTATGATGGCTGAGTAAAACTGCACCAGCATCTCGGTCGGCACCTTAAGTTTCCTCAGCTGCCGCAGGAAGTACATCCTCTGCTGGGCCTTCTTGATGAGGGAGCTGATGGTCAGCTCCCACTTGAGGTCCTGGGTGATGATGGTGCCCATGAAACTGAAGGAGTCCACAATGGGGACGGGGGTAGGAGAGTCAATCAGGGTGAGGGGGGATGGTGGGGCTGTGACTTTCCTGAAGTCCATGATCATCTCCACTGTTTTCTGGGCGTTCAGCTCCAGGTTGTTGAGGCTGCACCAGGACGTCAGCCGGCCCACCTCTCTCCTGTAGGCGGACTCATCACCATTCGAGATGAGCCCGATGAGGGTGGTGTCATCCGCAAACTTGAGCTGTTTTACGGATTGGTGACTGGAGGTGCAGCAGTTTGTATACAGGGAGAAGAGCCAGGGGGAGAGTACACAGCCCTGAGGAGTACCAGTGTTTGTGGTTCGACTGTCCGAGACAATCTTCCCCAGCCGTACGTGCTGTCTTCGGTCTGTCAGGAAGTCATTAATCCAACTGCAGAGGGAGTCGGGCACGCTGAGCTGGTAGAGCTTGTCTCGTAGCAGTCCAGGGAGGATGGTGTTGAAGGCAGAGCTGAAGTCCACAAACAGGATCCTAGCGTAGGTTCCTGGGGAGTCCAGATGCTCCAGGATGAAGTGGAGGGCCAGGTTCACTGCATCATCCACAGACCTGTTGGCTCTGTAGGCGAACTGCTGTGGGTCCAGGAGGGGGGCGGTGATGTCCTTGAGGTGGGGCAGGACCAAGAGCTCAAAGGACTTCATGACCACAGACGCGACCGGCCTGTAGTCATTTAGTCCTGTGATCCGTGCTTTCTTGGGGACAGGGACAATGGTAGAGGTCTTAAAGCAGGACGGCACACGGCATAGCTCCAGAGAGGTGTTAAAAATGTCAGTGAAGACAGGAGCCAGCTGGTCCGCACAGTGTCTGAGAGTGGAGGGGGAGACACCATCCGGCCCGGGGGCCTTCCGCGTATTCAGCTTCAAGAACTGCCGGCGTACATCCTCTTCTTTGATGGAGAGGGTCTTTACAGTCTTATGATGTTTTTGGAGTCCTGTGATGTCATTGGAGTCCTTTAACTCCTTTAATGAAGTGCTGGCATTGGTGGGGAGGGTGATGGTGGGGGGAGCATGGCTTTGATGAGCTGAAGGCCGTTCATGACGACAGTAATGTGTGTTGAGGCCCTGAGCGAGAGTCCGGTCATTCAGGGCCTGGGGGGGTTTGGGCTTATAGTTCGTAAGGGCCCTTAGACCTCTCCAAACTGCCGCAGAATCATTGGAGCGGAACTGTTCCTGTAGACGGTTAGAGTACACAGATTTAGCTTTCTCCACTTCCCTGGTGAAGTGGTACTTCGCTTCTCTGTATGTACTTCGGTACCCCCTTCTCCACGCAGCCTCCTTCTTCTTGCGCAGCTGTCGGAGCTTGGGTGTGAACCAGGGCTTGTCGTTGTTATAACAAACCCTGGTGCGCGTTGGAATGATGCGCGCCTCATTGAACTGTATGTATGAGGTCACAGTGTCCGTATACTCGTCCAGATTGTTCGTGGCCGCTCCAATTGCCTCCCAGTCTGTCGTTTCCCAACAAGCATGCAACTCGTCCACAGACTCGGCGGTGAAACACTTAATGTTCCTCATAACAGGTTTAGCCAGTTTCAGTCTCTGTCTGTATGAAGGGATTAAGTGCACCATCACGTGATCTGATAGTCCAAGAGCAGCGCTCGGGACTGCATGAAAAGCCTTGCTCAATGTAGTGTAGCAGTGATCCAGCGTGTTCTCCTCTCTGGTCGGGCATTTAATAAACTGTCTATACTTTGGTAATTCCTGGCTCAAATTTCCCTTGTTAAAGTCACCAAGCACGATAACAAGAGAGTCAGGAAAAGACCGTTCCACATGTAAGATCTGTCCTGCGAGCGCGCGCTGAGCGTCACGCACGTCCGCGCCGGGCGGGATGTAAACAGCCACGAGAATGAATGAAACAATCTCACGCGGTGAGTAAAAGGGCTTACAGTGGATGAAGAAATATTCCAGAGAAGAAGAACAGTGTCTAAAAATCAAAGTCACGTCTGTACACCAGCTATTGTTGATAAAGAAGCAGAGTCCACCGCCTCTTTTTTTGCCAGAGAGCGCCGCGTCTCGGTCCGCGCGGAGGAGATGAAAGCCCTCCAGTTGAAGCGCGCTGTCCGGGACACTTGCGCTCAGCCATGTCTCCGTAAGGCACAACACACAATATGAGGAGAAGTCCTTGTTCCTTCTCATCAGCAACGCTAGCTCGTCCATCTTGTTGGTAAGTGAGCGGACGTTGGAGAGGAAGATGCCTGGTAGAGGCGTGCGTAATCCCCGTCCACGAAGACGGACAAGTGCGCCCGCTCTCTTTCCTCGTCGATGCGGTTTCCCTCTTTTGAGCACAGAATGGACCAAATCCGCAGCTGACGCTAAGATGACTGGTAACAAGTCCATAGGGATGATGGATCTGATGTTCAGTAGCTCTTCACGGGTGTAAGAGCACCCGGAAACACAATTTATGTACGAAAACAAACAAAACAGAGCGCACGAGAGCACTGAGGCAGCCTTCATCGGCGCCATGATGATGACGTATGGCCTGGCCTGGCATGGCCTTATTATAACCCTAACCAGATAACTCTAAATTGAGTCTTTGTTACTTACAATATGTTCCCCATACTAAAGTGTTACCAAAAACATATAACTTTGTCTTGAATTTGAAAAAAAAACAAAAACATTTTATTTTTTACTAAAGAAGGGTTCGCTGAATGCGCATATGAAACTGGTGGGGTTCGGTACCTCCAACAAGGTTAAGAACCACTGGTTTCTCCCCTCTAACAGTCAAGGCCATATTTAGTTGTATCAATAGTCACCTCTACCAACAACTGAATAGAATGCTAACGTGGGCTATTTGACTGTTGTTGTGCTGCCAGAGGTTTCCCTTCTTTGCATCTTAAAGGCCTACTGAAACCCATTACTACCGACCACGCAGTCTGATAGTTTATATATCAATGATGAAATCTTTACATTGCAACACATGCCAATACGGCCGGGTTAACTTATAAAGTGCAATTTTAAATTTCCCGGGAAACTTCCGGTTGAAAACTCCTTTGGATGATGATGTATGCGCGTGACGTAGCCAGTGAAACAGAGGTATGGATCCCCCATTGAACCAATACAAATTAGCTCTGTTTTCATCTCATTATTCCACAGTATTCTGGACATCTCTGTTGGTGAATCTGTTGCAATTTGTTCATTGCATTATGGAGAAAGAAGCTGAGCAAGCAAAGAAGAAAGTTGTCGGTGCAAAGCGGAGTATTTTGCAAGGGAAGTCAGCAACACAACACAGCCAGTGTTTCATTGTTTACATTCCCGAAAGATGCGGTCAAGATCGAAGAACTCGGACAACAGAGACTCTTACCAGGAGGACTTTGACTTCGATACACAGACGCCTGTAGAGAACTGGGACAACACAGACTCTTACCAGGATTACTTTGATTTGGATACACAGACGCAGACGCGGTATCGTGAGTATGCAGCTGCACTTCCAAACATTTGATCGCTTGCCCGTACGTGCGTGTCACTTCCTTAACTTTGGTTAATTATATAAGCTTTATGAACCTTGGGTTAGGTGAACGGTACTTTGGGCTGAGTGATTGTGTGTGTTGTGCAAGGGTTTGAATTGTATTGGTGGGTTATATGGACGGGAGCTAGTAGCTAGGAGCTAGCATACAAACACCTAGGTGTTTTTATGCGGGATTAATTTGTGGCATATTAAATATAAGCCTGGTTGTGTTGTGGCTAATAGAGTATACAGTATATATGTCTTGTGTTTATTTACTGTTGTAGTCATTCCCAGCTGAATATCAGGTCCCACCCGCGCGCTTCCAAACATTTGATCGCATCTACAGGATGATGAATTTATCGAAAAAACAAAGCAATTTATTACAGATTTTTTTTTAAATAATGTAGGATCTTCAAATCCCCAAATAGTCTGGGAAGCCTTCAAATGTTGTTTTAGAGGATATGCCATTGCATACTCTTCATGGAAAAAAAAAAAATTAAAACGGCAGAACAGGAATTAAAGAAAGAAATTAAAGATTTACAAAAAAAACATTGACAGTAATGATAATCTAACTAGTGAGCAACTGAATACCTTTACAGCCAAACAAGAGGAGTTAGCAGATTTAGTTGAAAAACAAACATTGAAAAGTTATGACTGCAACAGAGCAATCTGGATGAAAAAAGGTGAGAAGTGTTCAAAATTATTTTTAAATATCCAAACAAAAAATCGTTCTAAAAAGAACATTTCCAAGCTTATTAAAACAAATGGAAAGGTATTGGATACACACACCACATTGTTGAAAGAAATGGAAAATTACTTTAAAAACATTTTTTCTAATCCAGTAATCCCTCCTGAAACTACAACTTTTTTTCCAGAAAATTATGAAAGAAAATTGAATTCGGAAGAAAGCCATTCATGTGAAGGCCTCATTAGAGAGGAAGAACTTGTGGAAGCTGTTAAATCCTTTCATCCAGGGAAAACCCCAGGATTAGATGGAATACCTATTGAGGTTTATCAAGTATTTTATGAAGATCTTAAGAAACCATTACTTTCTAGTTTTAATTACTCATATGAGACAGGTTTTTTGTCCAACACTCAAACAGAAGGTCTTATTTCCTTATTATTGAAACAGGAAATAAATGGTCAGTATAAAGACCCAGTTAATCTAAAAAATTGGAGACCAATAACACTTCAGTGTTATGATGCTAAAATCCTGGCAAAATGTTTGGCTACACGACTTAAGTCTGTTTTGTCAAATATTATTCACCAAGATCAATCAGGCTTCCTACAAGGAAGAAATATAGGAAACAATATTACACAGTTATTAGAAATTATAGAGAATTATAATATGGAAAATAAAAGAGGATTCATTTTTGTAGCCGACCTGGAGAAGGCTTTTGACAAAATTAGCTTGGATTTTATTTGTAAAAGCTTAGTTTTTTTAAATTTTGGCAACTCCGTATTACACTGGATCAAGACGCTATATAATAAAACTAATTGTAGAATTATCAATAATGGATACATCTCTGGGACAATACCTCTATTAAGAGGTCTAAAACAAGGGTGCCCTTTGTCTCCATACTTATTTATTATTGCTATGGAAATATTGGCGATTAAAGTTAGATTGAATAAAAATATTGAAGGGCTCAGTAATAATAATATTGAAAGTAAAATAACAATGTATGCAGACGATACAAGCTTCTTTATAAGCCCCAATCCTCATTGTCTGCAAAACCTTCTTGATCTTTTGGACATATTTTCACAGCAATCTGGGCTTAAGCTAAATTATGATAAATGTAAAATATTAAGGATCGGAAATCTAAAGGGAACGTCCTTTCGAATGGAATGCAAAGTGCCTGTTTTGTGGACAGATGGACCAGTTAACATACTTGGTGTTGTTGTCCCAGAGAACCTGGAAGATCTAGGCTCAGTAAATTATGATAATCGACTAAGAAAGCTGGATAAAATTATGCAATTATGGAAAGGGAAATCCTTAACCTTGTATGGTAAAATATCTATTGTCAACTCGTTAATTATTCCTCAATTTATTTATTTGTTTTTGTCATTAACAGCTCCATCACAAAACTTTTTTTAATATTTATGAGCGGAGGGTCTTCGATTTTGTCTGGGACGGAAAACCAGAAAGGATTAAAAGAAAGGTTTTGTACAATTAATATGAATATGGGGGCTTGAAACTTCTCAACCTTGAAGCTATGTGTCTGTCTTTAAAAGCATCAATTGTTCCAAAGATGTATTTAAACACTGAGTGGTACACAAGTGTCCTGTTGGACAGAAAACATGTATTGTATCAAAAGAAATTGTATCCTTTTTTACAAGTGATCCCCTCCCATTTTCCTTATGTAGAGAGTCTGCTGGGAAACATGGCGGGGTTCATAAAGGAAACAATCCACTCATGGTGGTGTTTTCAATTTTATGTACCAGAAAAAAGAGATGATATTTTGCAGCAAATAATATGGATGAACTCTAATATTGTAATAGATGGAAAGCCTTTCTTTTGGAAAAATATGTTTGAAAGAGGAATCATTTTTGTCAATGACATTATCAATGAGAATGGAAAAATTATGAAATATGATGAATTTACAACTATGTATGGTGATGCTTGTTCAAGCTTTTCATTTAATCAACTAACTGGAGTCATTGGGAAAAGATGGAAAAAAATTAATTATGGAACTACTAAATTATTAGTTTGTAAACCCTTAATAAGAAATTCTAGTTGGCAAAAAGGAACTAAAATAAATAGAAAAATATATAAGTTTTATTTAATAAAGAAATCTTTGAAGGCTGCCCCATACAACACATATGGAAAATGGGAGGACTTTTTTGACTGCCCGTTGCCGTGGGATGCAATATTCAAATTAATCTACAAAACCACTATCGATGTGCAAAATCGTTATTTTCAAATTAAAACTATTTATAACTTCCTACCCACGGGAAACATGTTAAAAATATGGAATACCGTATTTCCTTGAATAGCCGCAGGGGCGCTAATTAATTTAAAACCTCTCCTCACTCCTGCGGTTACCAAAACCATGCGGAATGAGCAAGCATGCTCTAATTATTTTAAAACCTCTTCTCACTCCGGCGCATACCTTATCATGAAAAGCACATTTAATAAAAAAAAACGTTATTATGATCTTACCTTTACTTGTAAATGGGTCCATGTGCAGCTGCTTCTGATCAAAGGCAGTCTTTCTCATCTTTCTTCAATTTTAAAAGTCTCTGGAGATATTCCTTTAATTATTACCTCCTGCTTCGATTGAAAGTCCAGTTTAGAAAACGGTTTTATTTTAGATATGTAATCCTCCATGGTAAAAGTGCAAGCAAACAATTGCTGCATGCTTGCTGCTTGTTGTCTTCTTCTGCAGTACCTGTCTCCTGCAGTACTGGTAGTCGCAAGAAGGATCACTAGCGCCCTCTACCACCAGGAGGCGGGAGTCATTTAATGACTCATATTTGACCCGGCGGAAGTGCCAAGCATGCGCTAATTATTTTGCGAAACGAATTTGACCCGGCTGTAATTCTAGGCAGGCGAATACTATATTCCCGGCGCCAATTCAAGGAAATACGGTATGACAGAGTCAGATGATTGCCGATTTTGTTGTCAGGAGCCTGAATCCACCCTGCATTTGTTTTGGTATTGTCATATTGTGTCTTCATTTTGGGTGGAAGTTGAAAAAATGTGTTTAAAGATTGGTTTGTTTATGAAGCTTGATGTGGTTTCTGTTATTTTAGGAGAGTTCATTGACAATCATGATTTAGTCAATTTAATTATAGTACTCTGTAAAAGGTTTATTTTTAAGGCAAAAAACAGATATTCAATTAGTATTTCTTTCTTTAAAACATTTATTCAGTATTTTTTAACTTTAGAAAATTATATGGTTGAAAACGATAATGATGCCAAAAAACATAAAAAAAGATGGGAAGTCCTCAAAGGCTTATTTTGAAAATGTAATTTTGTTTATATATGATATGCAATCTGTTGTTGTATTCCCTATTTTAAGTGTACATAAATGAAGGTATGTGTTGCTGACTTTGACTTGGATGTGATGTGGACTGTACATGGGTGCTTAATTTGAAAATGTATTTTGGTTTGTGGATTGTATGCAACCTGTTGTGTTCCCTGGTTTTTGGTGTACATGGGTGAAGGTGTGTGTTGCTGAGCCCGATCTGGACGTAATCTGAACTGGACCTGGTTTTAAGAACCCTTTTGAACAATCTGATTTCATTGACAACCCGGTCTGGTGAAGTTAAGGTCCTTTGTTTGTTTTGTTTGAAAGTAAAGCAATTTAAAAACAATTACATAAAAAATAGTGATTACTGAAAATGTTAGTGGACCAGCACCACACACAATCATGTGTGCTCGAATGACTGTATCCCTTGCAGACTGTATTGTTCTATACTGTAGGAACCAGAAGTTGTTGTTTTTTTAATAATAGAAAGAGACAGCTCCTTTTGTGTAAATGAGTGTGGATGAGTGTGAATGGGGGAGGGAGGGTTTTCTTGGGTTGATGCACTAATGGTAAGTGTATCTTGTGTCTTTTTTTAATGTTGTTTGAAATAAATAAATAAAAAATAAAAAATAAAAAAAATAAAAACATTTGATCGCTTGCCCGTACGTGCGTGTCACGTACATAACTTTGGTTAAATATATAAGCTTTATGAACCTTGGGTTAGGTGAACGGTCCTTTGGGCTGAGTGATTGTATGTGTTGTGCAGGTGTTTGAATTGTATTGGCGGGTTATATGGACGGGAGCTAGTAGCTAGGAGCTAGGAGCTAGCATACAAACACCTAGGTGTTTTTATGCGGGATTAATTTGTGGCATATTAAATATAAGCCTGGTTGTGTTGTGGCTAATAGAGTATATATATATGTCTTGTGTTTATTTACTGTTGTAGTCATTCCCAGCTGAATATCAGGTCACCCCCGACTCTCACAGCATCTTCCCTATCTGAATCGCTTCCACTCCCCACTAGTCCTTCACTTGCACTTTCCTCATCCACAAATCTTTTATCCTCGCTCAAATTAATGGGGAAATCGTCGCTTTCTCGGTCCGAATCGCTCTCACTTCTGGCCGCCATCACTGTAAACAATAGGGAACTTTGCGGAAATGTTCAACTGACTACGTCACGCTACTTCCGGTAGGGGCAAGGCTTTTTTTTGTCAGATACCAAAAGTTGCGATCTTTATCGTCGTTGTTCTCTACTAAATCCTTTCAGCAAAAATATGGCAATATCGCGAAATGATCAAGTATGACACATAGAATAGATCTGCTATCCCCGTTTAAATTTAAAAAAATCATTTCAGTAGGCCTTTAAGAGCTGTTATAATGCACAGCACTAGAGCAAAACCATTCTTGTCAAGGCATGCCTCCTCCTGTTGAGGATAAATACTCGTCGAGGTAGAACTGATACACAAACGGCAGCCTGAGTTTGCGCCAAAGTATTCTAATCTGTGTAGAAAGCAGATGGATCAGAGTGAAAGCCCCACAATGGATGAGTTCTGGTGGCAGATTATGGCAGTGTCCTATCTAAAGATGTGGATAACATTGCCACTGGCTGGGGCCAAGCTTCATATTCGCAGGGAGTAATGGGGTGGTTTTGAGCAGATGTGATATTGCTGCACTGTCATACCGTCACAGTGCAAGAGGGAGAGAAGCAAAATGAAAGCTCAGCAAAAATAAGGCAGAATAAGATGATGTATGGCTGTCTTGGCACACGGCGACATTCGCATCATCCCATAAAGACTTAATGGTGGCTGTATTGTCGTAGCTGAAATGGAAGGAGAGAGCTGGGTGACAGGGGGAGGCAAAAAATGTCACTAGGAAATTGAAAAACTGAGACCATATGAAAGACCGTGGCGAGACAGAGCGTCCTTTTTATATGGAAATCTCAGAGGATAATGATTGGTATTTTTTTCATGAAAGCTACGCTGTCATTTGGATTTAAAAGGTCTGTGGAGGAAGAAGACAAATCCTTAATTAAATATTTCAGTTAATTGAAAAAGGGAAGTGCAAGGAAAGACAAGTTGGGGAAAAAAATCGGGTTAAGGTAGGGAAGGTAACACAATTTTCTGTCGAAGTCGAACAGGATCTTATCTGTAAAAAGAAAATTGTCAGCGCCTGATAGCTCATCTTACGACCCCTCACTTACAGTACCTTTTTTTTTTTTTTTTTTTCAGCATTTTTCACTGAACTATAGTATGTCTGTGCTGTTTGCCGGCAAATCTGTCCTCCAAGTGATGCTGAAGTCTAGTGCATTTCACGCTTCCTGCTATCACCGCTCATCAGCTGTGGAACAAACGTCAAGCTGAGCAGGCTGCCACGGAGCCCCTGATGAATGGTGGACAGCTTGAGGAAGCATCACTCTGTTAAGTCTGCTACGCCAGAGATACATCATTTTGTCAGGGCATATTTCATGTTGTTGTATAATGAGCATTGAGCAACATATGGGAATAACTGATGTTGCCAATTTAAAGATGACTTGGCCAAAATAACAATACTAGTGTTTCCCATGCATTCATTTATTTGCGGCGGCCCACAACAATGAATGTGGAGCAAATTGCCACAAATAGAATTAGAGTTACTTGTGAGGTGGTGATATGCATTGTAATGCCGCTTAGCACAGTTCATACACACAAGGGGGCCTGATTTACTAAGATCCAAATACCACAGCAACAATAAAATCGCATGTACTTTTAGTGGGTGTGTTGCTTGTGCTCTACAAACCCCGTTTCCATATGAGTTGGGAAATTGTGTTAGATGTAAATATAAACGGAATACAATGATTTGCAAATCCTTTTCAACCCATATTTAATTGAATGCACTACAAAGACAAGATATTTGATGTTCAAACTCAAACTATATATATATTTTTTTGCAAATAATAATTAACTTCGAATTTCATGGCTGCAACACGGGCCAAAGTAGTTGGGAAAGGGCATGTTCACCACTGTGTTACATGGCCTTTCCTTTTAACAACACTCAGTAAACGTTTGGGAACTGAGGAGACACATTCTTGAAGCTTCTCAGGTGGAATTCTTTCCCATTCTTGCTTGATGTACAGCTAAAGGCCTACTGAAATGAAATTGTTTTATTTAAACGGGGATAGCAGATCCATTCTATGTGTCATACTTGATAATTTCGCGATATTGCCATATTTTTGCTGAAAGGATTTAGTTTAGAACAACAACGATAAAGTTTGCAACTTTTAGTCTCTGATAAAAAAAAAAGTCTTGCCCCTACCGGAAGTAGCGTGACGTAGTCAGTTGTTCGCTTCCTCATATTTTCCTATTGTTTTCAACGCAGCTAGAGCTATTCGGACCGAGAAAGCGACAATTACCCCATTAATTTGAGCGAGGATGAAAGATTTGTGGATGAGGAACGTTAGAGTGACGGACTAGAATGCAGTGCAAAACATATCTTTTTTCGCTCTGACTGTAACTTAGGTACAAGGGCTCATTGTATTCCACACTCTTTCCTTGTTCTATTGTGGATCACGGATTTGTATTTTAAACCACCTCAGATACTATATCATCTTGAAAATGAGAGTCGAGAACGCGAAATGGCTTTTATCTCCACAACAATACATCGGCGAAGCTCTTTAGCTACTGAGCTAACGTGATAGTATCTGGCTCTAATGCAGATAGAAACAAAATAAATAAATCCCTGACTGGAAGTATAGACAGAAGATCAACAAAACTATTAAACCATGTACATGTAACTACACGGTTAATAATTCTCAGCCTGGCAAAGCTTAACAATGCTGTTGCTAACGACGCTGAAGCTAACTTAGCAACCGGACCTCACAGAACTATGATAAAACATTAGCGCTCCACCTACGCCAGCCAGCCCTCATCTGCTCATCAACACCCGTGCTCACCTGCGTTCCAGCGTTCGACGGCGCGACGAAGGACTTCACCCGATCACAGATGCGGTTGGCGGCCAGCGTTGGCTAGCGCGTCTGTTATCCAAGTAAGTCCTCCTTGTTTTGTTGCTACAGCCAGCCGCTAATACACCGATCCCACCTACAACTTTCTTCTTTGCAGTCTCCATTGTTCATTAACCAAATTGCAAAAGATTCACCAACACAGATGTCCAGAATACTGTGGAATTTTGAGATGAAAACAGAGCTTTTTGTATTGGCTTCAATGGGCTTCCGATACTCCTGTTTCACTGGCTACGTCACACGCATACGTCATCATCCAAAGGCGTTTTCAACCGGAAGTTTCGCAGGAAATTTAAAATTGCACTTTATAAGTTAACCCGGCCGTATTGGCATGTGTTGCAATGTTAAGATTTCATCATTGATTTATAAACTATCAGACTGCGTGGTCGGTAGTAGTGGGTTTCAGTAGGCCTTTAAGTTGTTCAACAGTCCGGGGGTCTCCGTTGTGGTATATTAGGCTTCATAATGCGCCACACATTTTCAATGGGAGACAGGTCTGGACTACAGGCAGGCCAGTCTAGTACCCGCACTCTTTTACTATGAAGCCACGTTGATGTAACACGTGTCTTGGCATTGTCTTGCTGAAATAAGCAGGGGCGTCCATGGTAACGTTGCTTGGATGGCAACATATGTTGCTCCAAAACCTGTATGTACCTTTCAGCATTAATGGCGCCTTCACAGATGTGTAAGTTACCCATGTCTTGGGCACTAATACACCCCCTTACCATCACAGATGCTGGCTTTTCAACTTTGCGCCTATAACAATCCGGATGGTTCTTTTCCTCTTTGGTCCGGAGGACACGACATCCACAGTTTCCAAAATAAATTTGAAATGTGGACTCGTCAGACCACAGAACACTTTTCCACTTTGTATCAGTCCATTTTAGATGAGCTCAGGCCCAGCGAAGCCGACGGTGTTTCTGGGTGTTGTTGATAAACGGTTTTCGCCTTGCATAGGAGAGTTTTAACTTGCACTTACAGATGTAGCGACCAACTGTAGTTACTGACAGTGGGTTTCTGAAGTGTTCCTGAGCCCATGTGGTGATATCTTTTACACACTGATGTTGCTTGTTGATGCAGTACAGCCTGAGGGATCGAAGGTCACAGGCTTAGCTGCTTACGTGCAGTGATTTCTCCAGATTCTCTGAACCCTTTGATGATATTATGGACCGTAGATGGTGAAATCCCTAAATTCCTTGCAATAGCTGGTTGAGAAAGGTTTTTCTTAAACTGTTCAACAATTTGCTCACGCATTTGTTGACAAAGTGGTGACCCTCACCCCATCCTTGTTTGTGAATGACTGAGCATTTCATGGTATCTACTTGTATACCCAATCATGGCACCCAACTGTTCCCAATTTGCCTGTTAACCTGTGGGATGTTCCAAATAAGTGTTTGATGAGCATTCCTCAACTTTATCAGTATTTATTGCCACCTTTCCCAACTTATGTGTCACGTGTTGCTGGCATCAAATTCTAAAGTTAATTATTATTTGCACAAAAAAAAAAAAGTTTATCAGTTTGAACATCAAATATGTTGTCTTTGTAGCATATTCAACTGAATATGGGTTGAAAATGATTTGCAAATCATTGTCTTCCGTTTATATTTACATCTAACACATTTTCCCAACTCATATGGAAACGGGGTTTGTACAAACACTGCGTGTACAAGTCAAAATTGGTGCAGGCCGCCTAAATGAGGATTTTGCATGTACACTCAATCATTTACAGCACATTCATGTTATCATGCTCAGACCTGTGGCGTTATGCTATGTTTTTAGACATGCAGGAGACATGTACAACTTTTTATGGACTTGTGCAGTGCATCCACATTGAAAACACTTGGTTTCCTTTTTTTAGCGCTTTGAAGGTGCACTCATGGGAGAGAGGCTGCACTTATGCGCTTAAGATGCAAAAAGTGCATACTTGAAGAAGTTTTTTTTCCACACAAGTGATATGTTAATCATATACATTATATTGCCAAAAGTATTTGGCCACCTGCCTTTACTCACATATGAACTTGAAGTGCCATCCCATGGAGTTGTCCAAAATATTTTGGTATCCTGGAGCATTCGAAGTTCCTTTCACTGGAACTAAGGGGCCAAGCCCAACTCCTGAAAAACAACCCCACACCATAATTCCTCGTCCACCAAATTTCACACTCGGCACAATAGAGTCCGAAATGTAGCGTTCTCCTGGCAACCTCAAAACCCAGACTCGTCCATCAGATTGCCAGATGGAAAAGCGTGACTCATCAGTCCATAGAACTCCACTGCTCTAGAGTCCAGTGGCGACGTGCTTTACACCACTGCATCCGACGCTTTGCATTGGACTTGGTGATGTATGGCTTGGATGCAGCTGTCCGGCCATGGAAACCCCTTCCATGAAGCTCCTTGCATACTGTATGTTGGCTAATTGGAAGGTCACATGAAGTTTGGAGCTCTGTAGCAACTGACTGTACAGAAAGTCTTTGCACTATGCGCTTCAGCATCCGCTGACCCCTCTCTGTCAGTTTACATGGCCTACCACTTGTGGCTGACTTGCTGTTGTTCCCCAAACTCTTTACTTTACTTATAATAAAGTTGACTTTGGAATATTTAGGAGCGAGGAAATTTCACGACTGGATTTGTTGCGCAGGTAGCATACTATGACGGTTCCACTCTGGAAATCACTAAGAGCGGCTCATTCTTTCACGTTTGTAGAAACAGTCTCCATGCCTAAGTGCTTGATTTTATACACCGGGCCAAGTGATTAGGGCACCTGATTCTCATCATTTGGATGGGTGGCCAAATACTTTTGGCAATATAGTGTATATTCTATGTGGAAAAAACGAACGCCATTAAAAAATTAAATTTGTTTTGATAAGCCGCTTAAGTCACCCAACATGCAGCTATAAAATAATAAAAGGATGCTGCTGATTAGAAGATGCGTTTAGTATTTTTTATTTATGTCAGTCAAAATATGTTGACACACACACATAGAACGACATATTCTTGTTTGTCCATCGTCTGTCTTTGCAGCGGCACCACTGATCCTGCAGCTGTGTGTGTGACTGTCAGTTTGCCCCTACGTTTCAGACGTGCTAAATAAAGATGCTCGTTCAGATGCTTCAATCACTTTCTAGTTTAAAAAATCAGGCAGCACGTGCTAAACAATTATATGTGCATTTTCCCCTCCTTGCATTCTAATGATCAGCATATATTTTGCATATTAATTAAGACAGAAATCAAAATGAATTGCACCCCTTATTCTACTCACTTTTCACTTTGCACACGTTTAGTAAATCAGCTTTGCGTGTGCTATCCAGTTGGCATGTGCTTTAGTACACACAGACCTCTAGTAATTCAGGCCCAAGGTCAGCCTGTTAGCAACTTTGTCACTTTATTTAAATGGTAAATGGGTTATACTTTGTGGAGGGGGGCGTGGCCTGCGGGCCTGCTGCGGAACGGGGTGTGCCAGGACCGGCCTCGAAGACAGCAACAGGTGAGTAGATGGCCCAGTTGGGCCTTGTTATCTAATCACCAGTCGCCTTTATTAGCAGCAGCCGGAATGAAACACGTTGTTGGAGCTGGAGTGGGAGCCAGAGAGAGAAAGAGAGAGACACAGACGCAGAAAAATATTTAGCTGCAAAGCAAAACACTTGCACTATTTTTATGAAAATAAAACAGTGTTGTAACCCTGATCCAGGCTCTCGTGGCAGTGTGTGGTGGTCCGAGGAACCCACAAGAGGGCAACCTCTACATACTTGTATAGCGCTTTTCTACCTTCAAGTTACTCAAAGCGACACTATTTCCAACTTTACACTTACATTCACACACTGCGGGCGGGAGCTGCCATGAAAGGTCCTAACCACGACCCATCAGGAGCAAGGGTAAAGTGTCTTGCTCAAGGACACAACGGACGTGACTAGGATGGCGGAAGCTGGGGATTGAACAAGGAACCCTTAAGTTGCTGGCACGGCGAGTATTCAGATCCCTCCGTATAGTAGAGTTGTAGCTAGGGGTGTTTTGGTACAATTTCCAGGTAGAATACTTGAGTGTAGGCCAGAGATGCCAAACATGCAGGTCCAATCCGGCCCGCGACATGAGTTTGCTAAGTTTAAAATTGAGCTGCTTTTTAAAATGAAAAAAAACCTGCTATTCGAAATGTGTCCACTGGATTGTGCAATAGCTATTCTTTTAGGAAAGCAAATAGATAATACCGGGGCGAGCAAGCATACCAAGCAAGAAAAACACGGTAAAGGGAGAATGCGACTCCTCCCCCTCAACCCAAAGTAAAATAAACAGCAGTAAAATAAACAATTGGTAACCCCCACTTAAAATGCGGCATGAGACACTGCACATTGATACAGTTCTGTGAAAATGATTGTCTTCTGTGCAAATTTCAAGAAAGTGAACAGTGGAAATGACAAATGAGGTAGTTGATACATTGAGGCGTTTTTATTAATGCTTTATTTAGTTTTTTGTTCAATATTAGATGGGCTGTGATTTAAAGTGCCTTTATTTCTTTCACAGAAAAGAGCAATTCGTATAATTTTTACAGTAGGATACAGAGACCACACAAATCCACTCTTCATTAGGTCAGGATTATTAAAACTAAAATACATTGTAGAATTGCATACTCTTTTAGTTATGTTCAAAGCTAGAAATAAAGTTCTTCCGAAGGACTTACAAAAGTTATTTGTGTTCACGTCTGAAGATAAGAACCACAGAAGGCCGTATAATTTTAAACATCCAAGAGTGCGAACAAATTTGAAGCAAATGTGCTTGTCTGTTGCTGGTGTGAAAGCATGGAATTCTCTAGACAAAGACTTAAAAAATTGCAAGAATATCTTTGAATTTAAAAAGAGTTACAAAAAGAGACAACTGGAATTATATCACAATGATTTTTGATTTTGATTGGATGTGTCATTTTGAAAATGCTTAAACGAAAATGTTAAGTATTTTGGAGTTCGGGTGTTGGTGAAGGGAACAGTGATAAAGTCATCTAAAATAATTTGTGTTAAAAAGGGGGCAGATACAGTAAATATAAGAATAGTATTCTTCCATCTGCTCCTTTCTGATCATGGAAATGTATGAGAAACAAAAAAACAATGAAAGTGTCAACTGCATATGGCTTGTATGTATGCATTTTCATGAAAGGAATAAAAAGAAATGATGATGAAGTGTAATTGCTTTGTAAATACACTAAGAATATGTGTAAATTCATTGTGTTCACGGTATTTTTGGAACTGCACCAATTTTTTCCTCAGAATTTTCATGTAACTTGAAGTGTTTTGTCAAGAGGATTGTTTGTGATATGTATTTTCAGAATGTGCTTGTTCCATTTTGGGTCGAAGTTAAACAAAGAAAACAATCTGAAGTTGCCGTAGTTGTATTTTTAAGTTATTATGCCATGATTTTACCCATCCGGCCCACATGGAAGTACATTTTCCTCCATGTGGCCGTTGAACTAAAATGAGTTTGACATCCCTGGTGTAGACTGATATTCATCAGAAAAGATATGAGCAGAAATGATACATTACTTACTTTTCAAATGTATTTTCCCACTTGCGAAACAAGTTGTTTTTTTTTCTGATGTTGTACGGTAATGTATTGTTTTGTAATCTATTGCAATGATTTATGTAAATGTGTGTGAGCAAGTGTGATGTGGGGGTTGTGGAAGTGGTAGATCGGTGTGTTTATGTTTTATTGTATTGTTTGTTTTATGCTTTCTGAATTTGTTTAGGTACCCCTTGAAAACGACATGCTGTATCTCAAGGAGCATTCCCAAATAAATTGAAATACTTGTATTTTAATGTATGGAATGTTAATGACTAATGAATGTTAATGACTTGTTAATGATGATAAAAAGGTAGCTAAAGCTAACCTATTTATTGTCAACCGTCTGAAATGGACTTGTACTGTCTTTGTGTCGAAGTGAAGTGGGGATTGGGTTTTTGGTGGCACCTAGTGGCCACAATTTAAAAAAAAAACTCATTATGTTAGGCCAGGGGTCGGCAACCCAAAATGTTGAAAGAGCCATATTGAACCAAAAATACAAAAAAAGCATTGATTAGCTTGCAGTCATGGATTGACCAAATATGCCTGAATAGCACTCCAGCAAATCAATAAAATAAACAAAGCTCACCTCTGTGTATTCACACACAGTTTAAAACGTTTGGTGGACAAAATGAGACAAAGAAGGAGTGGCATTAAGCACGTCTTTCTGTTGCAGCATCGGAGAAAGTTGTACATGTAAACCAACTACAGTGAGTTCAAGGATCGTTAAAATTAGGACAAAATGGCACGCGCCAAATACTCTCATCATTGAAGCGTGTTTAACATAAACAGTGGGATTTATAACAATCAGGAAGGTTTGTGTCATGTTCGTTCTCCTACAGAAAATATATTAAAACAAAAAACTTTTTTTTTCTTCATCTTTTTCCTCTTTCACACATCTCTGAAAGAGGTCCAGGGAGCCACGAGGGCTGTTATGTAAGGACAGGGGGAAGGAGACAGCATGACAACAGCAGATCAAGCTCAACAGATTTATTGAGTGCTTAAAGAGTACATGGGGTGTGTATGCTACTATATGTGTGAATGGAAACCTATGTGTGGGAATTAACCGTATGTAAATACTGTGATGTTTGTTGGAGTGCGTGTTGGATGTGCAGCGTCCAAGTCAAAGAGGAAGAGGCCAAGACGTCCGAGGTCCGAGCGGGGTCGTAGGCATGAGAGAGGTGTCCGGAAGTCCAAAGCAGGGATCAAGGATCGGGGAAAGCAAACAAGGTCCAGGGGGAAAAGGCGGGAGCGGAGGTGCACAGCGGGAGCTGAGACACGAGTGACTGTGGGGAAAACAAAAGACAAAAATGGAATCAGGAAAAGGCACGAGGGACAAGCAAACGAGCGAGGTCAGGAGGGAAGTCAGAGACCCGAAGCTTACTGAGCACAAAGCTACGTTCAGACGAAGAGAAGTCAGCGGCGAGGCTCTTTATCCTGTCGTCCTTCATCATAGCCAGGTGCGTTGATTGCAGATTGCTTCCGGCTGCGGCGAGCGCGGGGGCGTGTCTGGCGGCGCTCACAGTGGAGCTTCTAGGTGCTCCCGCAGAAGAGGGAAAAACGGACTGCGCATGCGCCATAACAATGCCCCCCCCCCCCCACACACACACACACACACACACACACACACACACACACACACACACTTATGCGAGGCCCCCGACGAGCGCCGAAGAGCTCCTGGGCTGGCCCGCTATAATTCCTCCAGAAGGGAGGGATCAGCAAGGTAGGAGGCAGGGACCCAAGAACTATCCTCCGGTCCATAACCCTCCCAATCCACTAAATAAACTAACCTCCTACCTTGCAGACGGACCCCGAGAATCTCCTTGACCACCCAAACCGGGTCACCGTCGTCCAAAATTCTGGGAGGGGGGTGGGTCGGGGGAAGAGAGTGGAGAGCTAGCAACAGGTTTTATTTGTGAAACATGGACCACAGGGTGTTGTTTAACTGAGGGTGGTAGAGAAAGTCTAACTGCAACTGGATTGATTATAGCCTCTATAGAGTAGGGCCCTACAAATCGTGTTGCAAGTTTACGGGATGGTACCTGTAGGTGAAGGTCCTTGGCTCGTAATAATACTTGTTGACCTGAAGAGTAAGTGGGGGTCGGAATGTGTTGCCCGTTGGCACTGTGGCACATTCTCTCAGAGGATTTAAGCAGTGAGGCACGGGCTGCCTTCCAGACCTGATGGCATCTCCTGATGTGCTTACGAGAGGAAGAAACTGATGCCTCAATCTCCTGTTGGGGAAACATAGGGGGCTGGTAACCAAGGGAACACTCAAATGGAGACAACCCCGTATCTGAACTTTTCATAGAGTTGTAGGCAAACTCGACCCAGGGCAGAAACTTGCTCCATGAGGATGGTTGGCGAGCGGAAATACAGCGCAACATGGTCTCCACAATCTCATTGGATCTCTCGGCCTGACCGTTACTCTGGGGATGATAACCAGATGTGAGACTGACCGTGGCCCCAATTCCCTTGCCACACTCTGGATGTGAACTGGGGACCACGGTCCGGGACAATGTCCACAGGGATGCCATGTTGTTTGACTATGTGAGTGAGAAGATCAGCCGTTTCAGAGAAAGAGGGAAGTTTGGGTAGTGGAACAAAATGTGCGGCTTTGGAGAATTGGTCCATGAAGGTGAGTATGGTGGTATTACCTTGGGAAGGGGGAAAACCAGTGATGAAATCCATAGAGATGTGAGACCAAGTGTGATTGGGGATGGGAAGAGGTCACAGCAGTCCTGCCGGCGGTCTGTGGGATGGTTTGTTACGTGCACACGTACTGCATGCGGCGATAAACTCACGGGTACCGTTGGCCATGGATGGCCACCAGAACTGCCGGCGGATGAAGGAAAGAGTGCGTTGTAATCCCGGATGACAGGAGAAGACACTGGAATTCCCCCAGTCCAAAACTTGAGGATGTAGTTCACGATGAACGAAGAGTCTGTTGGGAGATTCCCCCCCCCCCCCCCCCCCTCTGGTCCCGGTCTCACCTTCAGGGCGTCTTGGACCAGTCCTTCCACTTTCCAAGTGACCATGCCGATAATCCTGGAGGGGGGAAGGATGGTTTCTTCTGGAGTGTTGCAGGTGGGCTCCTCCGAGAACTGGCGGAAGAGTGCATCAGCCTTGGTGTTACGAGAGCCTGGTCTGAAAGAGAGTACATAATCAAAACGACCAAAAAATTGGGCCATTGGGCCTGCCGATCATTGAGTCTTTTGGCTGATCGGACATGTAGAAGATTGCGGTGATCTGTGAGAACCTGGAACTGATGTTTGACCCCTCCAACCAATGTCTCCACTCCCTTAATGCCTCGTAGACAGCAAGTAACTCCCGATTCCCAGCATCCTAGTTTCGCTCCGCCGGGGAAAATCGTCTTGAGAAGAAAGCACAAGGGTGGATCTTGCTGTCTTGCTTAGAACATTGGGAAAGGACTGCCCCAATCCCGGAATCGGAAGCGTCCACCACAACGATGAAATGGCAGTCTGGATCAGGGTACATGAGGATGGGTGCGGAGACTAAGCTCCTCTTGAGACACCAAAATGCCATTCCTGCGAAGGTATATTGGTTGATGTAAGTGTGAAGCTTACTGAGCACAAAGCTACGTTCCGACGAAGAAAAGTCAGCGGCGAGGCTCTTTATCCTGTAGTCCTTCATCATAGCCAGGTGCATTGATTGCAGATTGCCTCCGTCTGTGGCGGAAAGTGGGCGTGCGGCGAGCGCGTGGACGTGTCTTGCGGCGCTCACAGTGGAGCTTCTAGGTCAGGGGTGGGCAATTAATTTTTACCGGGGGCCGCATGAGCAACCCGAGCACTGCTGGAGGGCCACATTGACAATATTTCAATAAAATTTTGCTCAATATTATTTTTGATATATACCATAAGATAAATAATAATAATAATAATAATAATTAATAATAATAGTAATACTTCAACATAGTGTGTGTAACAGCATTCCATGACTAATATAAATCAATTAACATTAATAATAAATGACAGTAAAATAAGCACACGTATGACTGAGGAGTCATAGTGTAACTTTGTGTGGTGTTTGAGTTGTCCGACTTTTTGTGTGGCCATAAACGCACCAGTGGTTTAGTGCTATGCGTGTTTATGACAGATGACAAGTTGATTTTAGCCTGGTTTGTACGGCAGAAAATGACTAGTTTTTCGAGATAGAATTGTTTTCCTCATGTTTTTGGTGTGGTTATGTCCGAATATAAACAGTTTTGCTCAATAAAGTGATCGATATAATTCCTGTCCTCGAAGCATCTCGATAGACGTTACAATAATTGGACGGTGTTCAATTGAATGGTGTTGACGAACACCGTTAGGGCCGCTTGTTGTCACTGTCACTCAAAGTTGCATTGCAAAATTACATAGAATAAATATGTTTATTTTATTTAGAATTCAGATGAGATTTGATTTGGTGCGCGGCATATATTTGCTGGGCGCAGCGGACGCTTGAGCAGTGCGCAATTGCGCAGGCACGCACCTTAGAGGGAACGTTGCTTTGCAGTCCATGTCTTGTTGAAAACACGCCATTCTTCATCAACTTTTCTCTTTTTAGCGTCTCGGGTGTAAACCGTGCATCACTTGTCGCTGCATGTGCACCTTCACTCGCAGGTTTCACACGGACACACGCCCATAAATAATATTTTTCAAAATAAAAGCAGCACAGTTGTATTGCGCGCACGACATAGATGTTTTTTCAACTTTATTTTGTAATTTGTGATTGCAGCTGTTCACATTCACTCACAATTACGCACACGCATACGTCCACACGGAAGTAATACAAATAACGATTTTCAAAACAAAAGCAGCACCATTGTATTGCACACTCGACATAGATACTTTTTAAAATGTATTTTGTAATTTATAATTGGCCTCACGCGGGCCGGACAGGGACGCACAAAGGGCCGGATGCGGCCCACGGGCCGCAGAATGCCCAGGTCTGTTCTAGGTGCTCCCGCAGAAGAGGGAAAAATGGACTGCGCATGCGCCGTAACAAGGGCAGTGCTAAAGAGCCGCGGGTTGCTGACCCCCGTGTTAAGCTCATGATGCAGTTAGTCGAATGACGTGGACACGTTTGTTACTGGATGATTTCTAATACTCTTCTGCCTTGGATACTTTGTATGCATAAGTCATATACAAATATAGATATTTGATGTTTTAATTGACATACGTGCTGTTTTAGACTGCAGTATTGTTCATTAAGGACACTTTTTATGTATGTCCAGCTGCTGGTGTAGCTGTTAGCTCCTAGTAGCTTATAGCCTACCATGTCTACCTTTTGTAAACGACTTGACTAAAATACAAGAAAAGACCAACCTTGTGTCCTTATTGGAGGACATTTAGACGTTAACTGGCTGTCCATCTTTGCTGAAGTAAAGACGCTGCAGGACTCCTTGTATCACAGCTTATATCTGTGATTTTACATGCAAGGCGATATTACCCGATAATTGTTAGTTTTCTTGATATCGAACCCCTAGTTGTTATGATAAAAGTGTTCATATTCAAAATTTTTGGTATGGAGCCTTCTGTTCGGCACAGAAGAGTAACAAGTTCCCACGTGTTACGAATTGACAATAAGGCTATGTCTACACTAAGCTGGATGACCCCTTAAATGACTAATTATTTAGCCTAAGCCCCGTTTCAGCCACACTAAATCATCGTTTAAGGTCCCCCTCCTCTGACAGTTTTTTTACAAGGGTAAGTGTGCCGTCTATTTCTTGAATCTCCGGCTCTTAGCTTTGTATGGACTCATTGATTGTTTACAAACTGAGTTCGGAGAGAAAGTGACGCCAGAAAGACTGCACCCCACACAGGAAGTGACATCAGAAAGAACGCGCCACACCCAGCTTCATAATAAAGCGGTTTCGTAACTTGGAGCTAACCATTGAAAATATGTAGGCGAGTCATCCAGACATGCCCGTGTTTCTCCTTCCTCTACATGTACAGGCGCTTGTGGAAATCACACATCAATACCTTAAAAGAAGGAAACGGGCGATTGCAGCTATTTTGGATACGACACATCTCAGACGGCAACATAGCAATGTTGAGCGACGGTTTTGGATAAGGCCTGGAAGAACGGCAGCCTGGTGGGATATGTTTGTCACCGAGTGTGTTGGGCCAGAGGAACGGCAGGAGAACTTTCGAATGTCCAGGTCAGCTGTGATTCTACTTAGCAAAAAACTTTGTCCATATGTCGAAGGAGAGACAACGACAATGCGGGCTCCCGTGGACAAGGGAAGACTACGAAAAATAGCGAATGTATTTGGACTGGCAAAGCAGAATGTCAGTTAATGTCCGCGATGTATGTCGAGCGATTACTCAACATCTAGTTTTGTACTCCATAACTATTATGAAGCCATTAAGTGGTTGCGGCCGTCAAGTACGACCGTCAATTTCAGCTAAAAGCACAGTGTCCTGTTGTTGGTTGTTGTAAAATGTTCTTTATCAAATTGTTTATTTTCACACGTCCATTAAAGATATGATTGATGTATGATGGCTCAGGTGTGATTCACTACAATAGTCTAACAGCTGCTGATGGTGAGGCAAGCAAGGTTACTTCTAAAAGAAATGTGGCAATAGTCTACATTGAAACACAGTAAGAATACACTTCCAGGTCGGAGGTGACTATGACGCGCGCATTTTTTACACGCATGCGTATTAGGTCGTGTTGCGCCGGGGAGGGGGTCTTAAACGGTGGCATTGTTGTGTGTGGACACGGATAAGGTTAGGTGGGATTTACCCTGGATAACCTCATCCGGCTTAGTGTAGAAGGGTCCTAAGAGGCAGCAAGTAGAGATGTCGGACTGCCGATATTATCGGCCGATAAATGCTTTAAAATCGGAAATTATCGGTATCGGTTTCAAAAAGTAAAATGTATTACTTTTTAAAACGCCGCTGTGTACACGGACGTAAGGAAAAGTACAGAGCGCCAATAAACCTTAAAGGCACTGCCTTTGCGTGCCGGCCCAGTCACATAATATCTACGGCTTTTCACACACATAAGTGAATGCATGCATACTTGGTCAACAACCATACAGGTCACACTGAGGGTGACCGTATAAACAACTTTAACACTGTTACAAATATGCGCCACACTGTGAACCCACACCAAACAAGAATGACAAACACATTTCGGGAGAACATCCGCACCTTAACACAACATAAACAGAACAGAACAAATACCCAGAACCCCTTGCAGCACTAACTCTTCCGGGACGCTACAGTATACCCCCCTCCCCCACCTCAACCCCGCCCACCTCAACCTCCTAATGCTCTCTCAGGGAGAGCATGTCCCAAATTCCAAGCTGCTGTTTTGAGGCATGTTAAAAAAAATAATGCACTTTGTGACTTCAATAATAAATATGGCAGTGCCATGTTGGCATTTTTTTCCATAACTTGAGTTGATTTATTTTGGAAAACTTTGTTACATTGTTTAATGCATCCAGCGGGGCATCACAACAAAATTAGGCATAATAATGTGTTAATTCCACAACTGTATATATCGGTATCGGTTGATATCGGAATCGGTAATCAAGAGTTGGACAATATCGGATATCGGCAAAAAAGCCATTATCGGACATCTCTAGCAGCAAGTGTTTCTTGTGCCACACATTTACTTGACTATCAAGACAAGGAAGCACAAAAGGTGACGTATTTGCCACAGGAGCAGAGAGTGTGCATTACCACCAGTGCTGTGAAAGGCGAGGCATGGAATTGTGCGGAACATTCCCACAAATGTGCAGCCCGGCCTTGAACTAGAGGGAGTCATGACTAGCGATATCGCAAAGAAAACAGACCTTAGAGACACTCTTCAGCCGTCTGGTAAATTTTGCCCTCCTGGTAAAATGTGACAAACAGTAAAGGTTTAAGGTTAAGGTTTGTGGGGTAAGGGATCAGGGATTGGGGTTAATTTTTCTGCATATTTGTCTGAAGTGGCAAAATCACACCGTGGGCAACGAGCGGCGTCTTGCGTAACTTACATTTCCGTCGCACAATGCCAGCTAAAGTCGTCAGGTTGCAAATTGTGTAGTGCGTTTTACGTTTGTGAACTACCTGCTCTCATCCTTTCCGCACAACCTTGTCCCTTGTGCAGGGACATGTGCAGACACATCTGTGTGTCGCTGCCTTGGTGGAAGAGTGTGATAATGAGAGCAATGACACACTGATAAATATAGATGTTGGTGTGAGAGGACTGATGCAAAATATAAGAGGCGCAGGATATTCAGGGCCTGGGAGTCATAAAATAACACAGCGGAAGCAATCACAGATGTCCTCTGAAAGTCACTGTACGCATAAATCCCACCTGGGGGATTTGGTCACCTGAAACAAATCAATGTCAACACAATGTCTTTTCAGCAGTTCTCACAAAATCTACAGTACATACTTTGTACGAGGTAGCAGATGGAGTTTGAACACCTTTTTCTCCTAATGTTTCTCTTTCCAACTCGGTTTGGCAAAATGGAAAATTATTTGATTCGTTTCATTCATCACACGGGTTTGCATGTTCATAACATTGCTTTTATGTTCCTCCATGCTGTGTTAACATTTTGTATTCAGGCCGTGGTCTTTAAAACTCTTGTGTTTGTTCATGTATTCTGTGTTCCCTGTGCGTCTGCAGACCTTCAGTGTGTTCCTTCTGAAGTAGGAAAAAGACAACATTAACATTCCTGACAAGCAAACTTTTTTACTAGCGGCCCTCAAGACGTTCAGTTTTGGCCAGAAGGCAAAGCAAATGGATATAGTGTTGAGTAGAGTGTGAAAACGAGGTTGACCCAAAATTTGGCCATCGAAAAAGACTCTGATCCCCGAAACAGCACTGCGGAAACAGGATGGAGTGATGACGTATGCAAGACACATGTTTTTGTATAGCGCAGGCAACATATCTGCAACGTGGACGTACTTTATATTTACCAACAATGTACAAAATGTGCAAATAGTAAGAGGACCATGGCATGCTTTCAAAGTGAGAACATTCAGCTGGAGCAGCAGCGCCAAGCAAATGTGACTGTTAATCGTGGACATCCAGCGGCAAAGGTAAAGAGTCTCTAAAGACGAGTACAGTCTCCAATAACACCAGAAAAAGATGCTAGATTTGTTGCCAGTCGTTTTGATAAAGTTATTAAAAGGATTGGAGGAGTCTTTGGAAACTATAACAATTCTCAACAAATTACAGCCTGTGTTACGTTATACCAGCGTTTTTCAACCGTTTTTGAGGCAAGGCACATTTTTCTCATTAAAAAATCCGGAGGCACACCACCAGCAGAAAACGTTAAAAAATGAAACTCCACCAGGTCGTAGTGCCTTATTTTGAGTTTGTTGGTGTTTTCCTGTGTGTAGTGATTTAGTTCTTGTCTTGCGCTGTTATTTTGGTGGCCCTTCCTGTTTTGTTGGTGTTTTCCTGTAGCAATGTCATGTCTTCCTTTGAGCGCTATTCCGCACTCCTGGTTTGTGTTAGCAAGCAAGACTATTTAAATTGTTGCTATCCTTCTTTGAGTGGACATTGTTGATTGTCATGTCAAGAACGGATGTACTTTGTGGATGCTGTAAGTTTTTGCTGTCGTCCAGCATTCTGTTTCTGTTTACTTTGTAACCAGTTCAGTTTTACTTTCGTTTTGTATAGCCATTGCCTTTCCCTTTCCCTTTTGTTAATTTATGGTTTAAGCATTACATACCTTTTTACCTGCACACTGCCTCCCGATGTGGTCTTCATATTGGGATCACAACAAACCATCCTCGTCTCACCCAACACATTCCGACTTTTTCAAAGCAATTAACTACCTGCTGCCACCTACTGACATGGAGTATTACGTGGTTACCCTGCCGGGTTTTACACAGCACAGACATTAAACAACGGCTCATTTTTTGCAGATTATAATTATTGATTTGCAAAAAATATTTTGTCATTGTAGTTTGTGAAGCCCTTTGAGGAACTTGTGATTAAGGGCTAAATAAATAACTAACAATTCCAGTAGGAATTGCGTGTGAATGCACTATGTGTGCGAGCCGTCGATTCACGTGAGCTGAACTGAAATGCTTCAATGTCCAGGGTGAGTGGAGTGTGTGGATGTTGAAATGGTTCAAATTGGATGACAAATGCGGGATATGCAGTCGATTATATATTTTCCATTCACTGTCAATAGGGAGAACATTTCCAGGAATTTTGGGAAAGGGAAAACATGTTTTGCGTTCGATATATCGGAAGAGTAGTGTAGGTGGATGGTTGCGGGGTCAGAATGAGGTTTAAAAATGCAATTTTTTTGAGAATTTAAGGCATTTTGAACTATGAATATGTTCATTCATTTGAATGGGATTTTCCTGGAAATTTGGGAATTTCGGGAAAACCAGAATTTTTTTTTCGAAAATATTGAGTATTGTTGTGCTCGTAGCGTGAAGGCTAGACAACTTGAAATATAGTTGACACACAAAAACGTGTGCGTCGTTTATTCAAGAAAGGCACAAGCAAGAATGAACGCTTTCATCACAACACTCAAATATCGCGGGAACAACAAACCCCCACCTTTGTGAGAATGTACTGACGGCCACTTAAAGGGGCCGCGCCGAATTACTCGCTCTTAACAACACACAAAGAACAACATTGTCATGTGCACAATAGAACAGTACAGTGAATGATGATGACAAAGATAAATAACAGGTGTGGTGAATTATGTCCTTAAATCAACCGCTACACACGTCCCCCCAGAATTCGCCATCACGAAGAAAAACAAACTGTCAATGGACAGGGGCACGGACGGGCCGACCAGACCGGGTGCGCCGTACTGGTACTAACGCCGGGGAGTCAACAGGGGGGACCGGAAGGGTATCTGTACTGTCTAAGGTCCCGGGGGCCTGCGTAGAAGGATGCATAACATCATCATGGGGCCTAGGTAGAGCGGGCGGACGACCCCGGCGCGGGGGTACGGCCGTGGTAACCGGCTGACTAAGATCCAAGTGGGCCGCTTTCAGCCGGTCCAGCGTGATATTTTCAGACCGACCCCCGATGTCCAACAGAAAATGCTTGTCTCCGCTCTCTAGGACGCGAAATGGCCCATCGTAAGGAGGCTGAAGGGGGCCGCGGTGGGCGTCGTGGCGGACAAAAACAAACGTCGCTCCCCTTAAGGAAACGGGAAGATGAGACGGCGTAAGGCCGTGTTGAGAAGTGGGGATGGGGGCAAAACCCTTGGCGGCATCGAGGAGAGCAGCTCGCTGCTTACTGGCGGACCAAGGTGCCGTCGTGCTAGGAATAAAGTCCCCTGGCACTCGCAGGGGCTGGCCATAAACCAACTCTACCGAGGAAGATTGCAAGTCTTCCTTGGGGGCAGTCCGAAGCCCCAGCATCACCCAAGGGAGCTTGTCTACCCAAGCGCTGTCCTTCAGGGACGCCCTGAGCGCTGCCTTCATGGACCTGTGAAATCGCTCACACATACCATTGGCCTGCGGGCGATACGCCGTCGTGTGGTGGAGTTTCACACCCAAGGTCTCGGCCACAGCGGCCCAGAGCTCGGAAGTGAACTGAGAGCCCCGGTCGGATGATATGTCCGATGGGGTACCGAAATGGGCAACCCACGTACCAATGAATGCGCGCGCCACCTCCCCGGAGGTGGCGGACGTCAGAGGTACTGCCTCCGGCCAACGGGTGGTCCTGTCGACCATCGTGAGGAGGTATGTGCAGCCGCGTGAGGATGGGAGAGGCCCGACCAGGTCCACATTGACATGGTCAAAACGGCGCTCCGGAACCGTAAACGGTGCCAGTGGGGCCCGCGTTTGGCAGTGCACCTTTGAGCGCTGGCATGCCACACATGTGGAAACCCAGTCCCTAACATCTTTTTTCAGTCCACGCCAGACAAATTTTGCAGCAACCAGCCGCTGGAAAGGTTTCCTCCCAGGGTGGGAAAGGCCATGGATGGAGTGGAACACGCGGCGCCTCTAAATGGCGGGCACAAGGGGCCGCGGCCGACCGGTAGCGACGTCACAAAGGAGCATAACCCCTGTGTCCTCAAATGGGACCTCAGACAACCGTAGCCCTGTGGCTGCAGCCTTCAGTGCTTGGATGTCCGGGTCGTCGGCCTGGTCAACTGCCATTTGTGCAAAATCGAGCCCCACATGGACAGCGCTCGCGACGGCTCGGGAAAGGCAATCAGCCACGACATTGCTTTTACCAGCAAGGTGCTGGATGTCCGTCGTGAACTCTGAGACGTAGGAGAGGTGCCTCTGTTGCCGAGCCGACCACGGTTCAGTCGTCTTGGCCATCGCGAAAGTGAGGGGTTTGTGGTCCACAAAAGCTGTGAAAGGCCGGCCTTCAAGCAACGAACGGAAATGGCGTATGGCCAGATAGAGGCCAAGGAGCTCACGGTCAAATGTGCTATATTTCCGCTCGCAGGGGCGCAACTGCCTGCTAAAGAAAGCCAAAGGTTGCCAAGTGCCACCCGCCCACTGCTCATGCACTGCACCTACAGCATAGTCTGACGCGTCTGTGGTAATTGCAATAGGAGCATCGGGTAATGGGTGTGCCAGCAGGGTAGCGTTAGCGAGAGCAGACTTGACCCCCACAAAAGCACTGTGCCGCGCGTCAGACCAGTCCACCGTGTGCTTGGGAGCAGCTCCTTTAAGAGCATCATACAGCGGCCGCATGAGGTCAGCTGCCCGGGGAATGAAACGATGGTAAAAATTTACCATGCCAAGGAACTCCTGAAGAGCCTTAACCGTGAGTGGGCGGGGGAAGTTTGCGATGGCAGCAACCTTCGTTGGGAGGGGAACTGCCCCGCACTCCGTGACACGATGTCCGAGGAAGTCGATCACAGACAACCCGAACTGGCACTTAGCTGGGTTAACAATGAGACCGTGTTGGCTAAGGCGCTGAAAAAGGGACCTGAGGTGGGTCACATGCTCGGCCTGAGAGGTGCTCGCGACCAGGATATCGTCCAAATAGACAAACAGAAACGGCAAGTCACGTAAAACAGAGTCCATCAACCGCTGGAAAGTTTGTGCTGCACTCTTAAGGCCAAAAGGCATACGTAAAAATTCAAACAGTCCAAATGGGGTGATGACCGCTGTTTTCGGGATATCAGAGGGGTGGACCGGCACTTGATGATAGCCCCGGACACGATCTACCTTAGAAAACACAGTTTTCCCAGCGAGGTGGGCGGAAAAGTCTTGTATGTGGGGTACCGGATAACGGTCTGGGGTAGTCGCCTCGTTGAGTCTGTGGTAATCACCGCATGGCCGCCAAACACCTCCGGGCTTCTCCACCATGTGGAGGGGCGACGCCCACGGGCTGTCTGAGCGGCGAATGATCCCGAGGCGTTCCATGGTCTCAAATTCAGCTTTAGCGATGGAGAGCTTAGCAGGGTCCAGGCGACGGGCTCGTGCGTGCACAGGGGGGCCCGTGGTGGCAATGTGGTGTTCCACACCATGCTTGGCGGTAGATGACGAGAACGTGGGCTGCGCCAGGGTCGGGAAATCAGCGAGGAGGCGCAGAAAAACGTCTGCGGTGGGTAGCATGCTGGAAAGCCTGATGGAGTCCGTCGCGCTGAGACTGCACTTGTACGAGCAGAACGTAATCGCATCCACCAAACGCCTGTTTTTTACATCCACAAAGAGGCCGAAAGCACAGAGAAAATCTGCACCGATGAGCGGCACCGTCACTTTAGCAGTCACAAAGTTCCAACTGAAACGCTGTCCACCAAAACACAGTTCCACGTACCGTATTCCATAAGTGCGGATAGGGCTGCCATTGGCCGCTTCCATGGGGGGGGGGCATGTGACTCAGACAGCATGTCCAACCTTGATGCTGGCAGGACGCTCTTCTGCGCGCCGGTGTCACACAGGAACCGTCGTCCAGAGAGGGAGTCCTGGATGAAGAGCAGCCTGCCAGTACTGCAGACGCTCATGGCCACTGCTGAGCGCCGTCCCCGGCGTTTCCCGGCGGCGGTCCACGAAAACTGCACGGGGGACGGCACCGCCTAGCTTTGGTCCCGAACTTAGCGTGGAAAAAACATAGTACAGAATCAGGTTGCTGCCTGGGGGGCGCAGCAGCAGCAGCAGCGAGAATGGAAAAATCTGCCACGGGTCTTTCTGTCTCAGCCGGAAGCAATGCAGCCACATAGGCCGGTTGGGAAGCTAAAAAAAACTTATCAGCTTCAGCAGCTAGTTTGCGGCAGTCCAAAATGGTGGTGTTGGCTAAAGCAGCCCGCACCTGAGTAGGCAGGAGTCTCAGGAAATACTGCACGAAGAAGAATCCAGGTGTGTGCTCACCTAAGAGTCCTAGCATGTTGTTCATTAGTTCAGAGGGCTTGCAATCGCCAAGCGCCTGCAACGAAAAAAGGCGGTTAGCTCGCTCCGCGTCGGAAAGATGAAATGTCTGTAAGAGGTGAGTCTTCAACGTGCGGTACTTGTTCCTCTCCGGTGGGTGCGTAATGGCGTTAACCACTTTGGTCGCCGTCGCGTTGCCGAGGGAGGACACGACATAATAAAACTTAGTGTCGTCCTCGGTGATACCACGCAGGGCAAACTGTGCCTCGGCCTGGGCAAACCATGCGGTTGTGGAAGTTTCCCAGAACTCGGGCAGCTTTAGAGAAACCGCATTCGCCGTCATGGTCGATAAAAAAATCACTGAATCCGTTCAGTGAAGCGTCGGGGTCACCAGTGTTGTGCTCGTAGCGTGAAGGCTAGACAACTTGAAATATAGTTGACACACAAAAACGTGTGCGTCGTTTATTCAAGAAAGGCACAAGCAAGAATGAACGCTTTCATCACAACACTCAAATATCGCGGGAACAACAAACCCCCACCTTTGTGAGAATGTACTGACGGCCACTTAAAGGGGCCGCACCGAATTACTCGCTCTTAACAACACACAAAGAACAACATTGTCATGTGCACAATAGAACAGTACAGTGAATGATGATGACAAAGATAAATAACAGGTGTGGTGAATTATGTCCTTAAATCAACCGCTACAGTATATCACAATTTTCTTAGATAGGGACAAGTGATAGAAAATGGATAGATGGATGGATATGAATCAGTTGGTGTTGGAATTTTTCAAAACCGTTGACGTAGTAACAATTTGAGTTGAGAATGTGTATTTCGCAATACCGGGAATTTTGAGAAAACCAGGAATTTGTACAAAAAGACAATTATAAGTTGGTTGTCCCAACTAAAAGGAATGTTTTGAAAGTTGAATGCTCAAAAACTGTTGAAAAATGTGGACTGCAAAAGCCTTCCAACAAGAGGTGAAAATAGGGCTTTGGAGGACCGAGAATTCTGGGAATTACTGTAATTGTTTTTATTAGGAAAATGGTAGTTTGATTGTCCTAGGTAAGTGGGGTGTGTGGATGGTGGAATGGTTCCAATGAGGTGAGAAATGTGGGAATTGTGCAAGTTTGAGAAATGGTCAATTTATTTTCAATGGGAAAAATGTCCAGGAAAACCGTGAATTCAGGGTAATCTGAGATATTTTTGAACAATTTGTTTTGGTGAGCATACGATTCCCTGTCGAACCGATCGTTTAGATTATTTGCGCATTTGGAAGAATAATAATAAATTTATGAATTTCTGGTGTAGAATAACATGTGTGAATGCTTGGGCATTCCTAAAAATATTGATTGATTGATGATCGCCGATTATGCAATTTATACGTTGATGTCATACTGACCCGACCACGCCCCCACCACCATAAGTATATCAGCAAACTGTGGGAAAACCTTAGTTACTAATAATTATTGTGTCACCAAAAAAAAACAATTAGCACTCCACTTCAACTTTAAGTTAGCATAAGTCACTTCCAGACAAATAATTATAACGCTTATCGCTTTCTGATGACATACTGATCGGATGAATGCGACCCGATTGTTTGGACTGCAGTCGCGTTGGATACATATCTGATTTTTATCCACTTACAAAAGAGGCCTGTGTCGGATTTGAAATATTCGGAATTGTACTGTTTAAATGGAAATGAAAAAGTCTGATATAGGTCACATAAGACAAATCCATCGTAATGTATCTGCAATGTAAACAAGTCCTCAGTCACTGGTTTTTTTTTTTAACCAAAACATTTAACACCACCAATGGCCAGCATATATTTCCCACAGTTGGTTAAGAGAACAGATTTAACCAATGTATACTTATCACCAAATATGTCACAAAAGTGGCAAAGCTACAACAAGGTCAGGAGAGGAAAGAATTGGAAATTCAAATGTGCTTTTAGCCACAATGACAGCTTTTTAATTGTGTTACATCAATCCTGAACTAAAATAATTTCTCATCAAAACAGTCAAGCACATCCTCTGACTTCCCAAACCATCAGCAAGAAAAAAATTAACAACAACAACCCATACAACACAAAATACTGTAGTTTAGCGAAATATTGAAATAATGGTAAGTCTGTATTGGAGATGTAAAAATATGAACATTTCATATAATGATAATAAATAAATAAATATCACGGTTATTGTCACCAAAATTATCACGATTGTCATTATCACGGTGTTGTTGAATATGCTCAGAAAGTACTCATACACACTTATAACTAGGTTTTATTAAAAAAAAAAAAAAAAAAAAAAAAAATATATATATATATATATATATATATATATATATATATATATATACAGTATATATATATACATATATATATATATATATATATATATATATATATATATATATATATATATATATATATATATATATATATATATATATATATATATATACACTACCGTTCAAAAGTTTAGGGTCACATTGAAATGTCCTTATTTTTGAAGGAAAAGCACTGTACTTTTCAATGAAGATAACTTTAAACTAGTCTTAACTTTAAAGAAATACACTCTATACATTGCTAATGTGGTAAATGACTTTTCTAGCTGCAAATGTCTGCTTTTTGGTGCAATATCTACATAGGTGTATAGAGGCCCATTTCCAGCAACTATCACTCCAGTGTTCTAATGGTACAATGTGTTTGCTCATTGGCTCAGAAGGCTAATTGATGATTAGAAAACCCTTGTTTAATCATGTTCACACATCTGAAAACAGTTTAGCTAGTTACAGAAGCTACAAAACTGACCTTCCTTTGAGCAGATTGAGTTTCTGGAGCATCACATTTGTGGGGTCAATTAAACGCTCAAAATGGCCAGAAAAAGAGAACTTTCATCTGAAACTCGACAGTCTATTCTTGTTCTTAGAAATGAAGGCTATTCCACAAAATTGTTTGGGTGACCCCAAACTATATATATATATATATATATATATATATATATATATATATATATATATATATATATATATATATATATATATATATATATATATATATATATATATATATATATATATATATATACACATATATATGTATATATAAATACAATAAATTAATATCAGAAGAAATATGTTGTATAATAGTATTGTTGTGGTTTTTTAAGAGCCACATTATTGTTATATGAGTTTTTAACTATTAACTTCTGTTTTAATTTGTAAAAACTCTAGTGGCTTTTTTTGTTACGGTACAGGGGGAAGAAGACGGCACAGAATGCAGAGACGTCGTTTTAGCTCTATTTATTTATATTACAAAAAGTATGGAGTGTGAAACTAATCCAAATGTGTGTGGTGTGCAACTATGTGTAGTGATTAGCTGTTGAGTGTTACTGGTAGTGTTGAGCGAGGTGTGGAAGTCCAAGGGAGCAAGGCAAGCTCGGAGGTCTGTGGGCAGGTGTGAGGTCAAGAGCAGGAGCGAGGCGTCAAGAGTCCGTGTCCAGGCGGGAGTTTGAGATCCAAGAGGCAGCCAGGGAACCAGAGGGAATACGGGAGTCGAGACACACAGCTAGTGACGCGGGAACGGAGGAATGCTGCTGGAACACGACACAGGGCAACACACAATGAGCACAGAGGTGGGGAAACACGGAGAGAGATAATGCACATGGAGCTAGATGTTACGGCCTACTGTACGAAACAGGTCACTACGTTCTGGCCCGGAAAGCAGGTTTGCAGTGGCTTAAGAAGCCCAGGAAGCTCATCAGCGACAGGTGTGTAGAGTGCTGATTGATTGCCGGTTGAATGCAGCCGCCTGCTGCAGCCGCAGTGGCACGCGCAGGCGCGCTTGGAAGTGCGCTCAGCGCAGCGCACAGATGACTGCGCACTGGAGTGCGCCCGGGCCTTGACATATTTAATGATGAAGACAAAAATTGTTGCGCGTCACATCCGTTTTTTGTGACGGCACAGAAATGTACTTCATATTGTCATATTCCTTCGAGTATCGATTGATCTCTCACCTACTCAGTGGCCTAGTGGTTAGAGTGTCCGCCCTGAGATTAGTAGGTTGTGAGTTCAAACCCCGGCCGAGTCATACCAAAGACTATACAAATGGGACCCATTGCCTCCCTGTTTGGCACTCAGCATCAAGGGTTGGAATTGGGGGTTAAATCACCAAAAATGATTCCCGGGCGTGGCCACCGCTGCTGCTCACTGCTCCCCTCACCTCCCAGGGGGTGAACAAGGGGATGGGTCGAATGCAGAGGACAAATTTCACCACACCTAGTGTGTGTGTGACAATCATTGGTACTTTAACTTAACTTTAACTCTGACTAATAGTGCACAGCCTGTAGATTCAATTGAATTTCTTAGTTGCTCACAAAGTAATGTGTTTATATAAGTTTACATTTGGGTATTTTGTTTTTCAATAAATAAAGAGGTTAATGTCTCATCTATTCAACAGTATTCATGTTAGCATTTAGGTCTGAGCTAGTTAGCGCTACTTTGCTTTGTCGTTCAATTAGCAGTGTCACCAGTCTGTGATTTGCAGAATATGTGAACTTTGACCCCGCATTTCTTTTTTGGATGAATCTTTAGAAATTGCAGCGCTGGGGCATTCAAAGTATTTCATCCCTCCTTCCATCAGCTCTGTTTTGTTTACTTTACGGACACCAACCTCAACACATTTGCTATTAAACATAAACACCCGAAAACACAAAACCACACAAAACAATCAGATGAGATAACAGTTTCTCGCACACCTACACTACCGTTCAAAAGTTTGGGGTCACCCAAACAATTTTGTGGAATAGCCTTCATTTCTAAGAACAAGAATAGACTGTCGAGTTTCAGATGAAAATTCTCTTTTTCTGGCCATTTTGAGCGTTTAATTGACCCCACAAATGTGATGCTCCAGAAACTCAATCTGCTCAAAGGAAGGTCAGTTTTGTAGCTTCTGTAACGAGCTAAACTGTTTTCAGATGTGTGAACATGATTGCACAAGGGTTTTCTAATCATCAATTAGCCTTCTGAGCCAATGAGCAAACACATTGTACCATTAGAACACTGGAGTGATAGTTGCTGGAAATGGGCCTCTATACACCTATGTAGATATTGCACCAAAAACCAGACATTTGCAGCTAGAATAATCATTTACCACATTAGCAATGTATAGAGTGTATTTCTTTAAAGTTAAGAGTAGTTTAAAGTTATCTTCATTGAAAAGTACAGTGCTTTTCCTTCAAAAGTAAGGACATTTCAATGTGACCCCAAACTTTTGAACGGTAGTGTATGTTGTATGAAGCTTGCTTTATTGACAAAAAATGTTTTCTCCTTGGTATTATTGCTAGCCATGACTCTTGCTCGCCAACGGCCGGGCTGCAGTGTATTTGTTTACAGTTTATCAAATCGGTACACCTCCATAACAAACCCAAGGTTCCATACCAAAAAAAATATCATTGTATTTTTTGGACTAAGGCACACTTAAAATCCTTTTTTTCTTCTTCTAAAAATCAACAGTACACCTTATAACACGGTGCGCCTAAATTACGGATTCATTCTGGTTGTGCTTACTGACCTCGGTGCAATTTTATTTGGTACAAGGTGTAATAATAAGTGTGATTAGTAGATGGCGGTCACACATAAGAGTTACATGTGCCCATTCAAATCCACAACTTGAATGTTTCATTGAGATAATAGAACATTACAAACAGCGCTTAATAATCAGTCAAAATGTTTTAGTACGACTTTGGTAAACTACGATGGATTGTCGGAGCATTACGGATAATGTAGTCAGACATTGTGTGCTTCAACGTACGGGTATTATTATGGAAGGACCCCAAAAAGGCACCTATTAGGAGACATTATCTTGCGTTTTGTTTTGCAATATTATACAAAACCAACTATTCTCACTTGTTGACCTGCTGATGTGTATTTGGGATCCCATTAAATCTCGAAAATTTTTGCGCGTCTGCCATTGAAGTCTGTGCCGACTCCGTAGTCAATAAGCTTCTTCCTATTCTCAGTCCTCTCGTTGCAGGACATTCATCCTCCGCTGTTGCCATTTCTAATATAAATCAGCGTACACTTCTAACTTATATCTGTCAGTGACTCGCTATGGAACCGCTAAAAACTACCGGTGCAACAAAGATGACGGGGAGCCATGTAAATAAGACCACCCTCAAAACGGCACATCCTGAAGAGACGGTCAGAAAATTACTTGAAGACAGTCTGTAAAACATAATCTATGCAACATTTTGACCAAATAACCACCATTATATATTATGTAGACCACAAGGAAGTGTTTTAAATGTAAAAGAAAAAACATAATATGACACCTTTGATGTGCCTTATAATCCGGTGCACCTTTTGTATAAAAACAGACCTGAATACAATCACTCATCGGCAGTGCGCCTTATAATCCAGTGCGCCCTATGTTCTGAAAAAGATGGTAGTGACATTACTAGTAAACACAAAGGTGATTATTTTCAACAGACGTTACTCGTTTGTATGATTCACATAAGAAATCTGCAAAAGTCCCAATTAAATGCGGTAAATGTAGCATTTCTAGCAAGTAGGATCAAATTCACATTTAGAACTCTTTGCTGAAATGAACAAAGACCCAAATAATCAGCTGGAGCTCGCTTGCCTTGATTGTAATTGTTGAAATTGCAGCTGGGCTGAGTGATGGTGTTCAGAGCAGGACTGATTGTGACAGGATCTTTTCACCAGGGAAATAAATATTTAAATATGTAGAAAGTCTTGCTATACCCAAACTGTTGAGTTTCAACATTAATTTTTGAACGACAAATTTCATCTTTCTAATCAAATATATAAAAAGCCTTCAATTCCAATGTTAAAGATCTTCACAAGAAAATAATCATATTTTTCCTTCCCTGATTTTATGTTCTTCTATGATTTTTCAGATCAATGTGATAATACTAGGGCTGACTTTGACTCATTGGCCCTGCGATGAGGTGGCGACTTGTCCAGGGTGTACCCCGCCGTCCGCCCGATTGTAGCTGAGATAGGCTCCAGCGCCCCCGCGACCCCAAAAGGGAATAAGCGGTAGAAAATGGATGGATGGATGGACTTTGACTCAGGATTGTTATAGACGGATCTCTCAACTAAGGGCGAAATATGTTTTTGTATGCTACATGTATGTTATCAAGAGCACTGCTGAATAGGATCCCCACAAGATCTAATTTTAAACTTTCTCCACTTCAAAAAGGCTTATGCACTAGGCTAAAAACAAATAGACCAGGGGTGTCCAAAGTGCGGCCCCGGGGCCATTTGCGGCCCGCAGGTCATTTTTTAACGGCCCCACGGCACATTTTAAAAATACGATTGAAAAAAATAAAAATCATTAAAAGTGGTATTTAAAGAGCAAACAGGTGAAATGTAACAAGAAAATGTAGCAATGTTTACTCTAATCACACAAAGCTGCCATGTAGGCTGTTTCTTTCTGTAAAAAATACTAATGAACCTAAATCAATGTCATTATGAATTATTGACCTATTCAAGGCTCCAATTACGTCACATTAAATATTTTGAGATATTTTGGGGGGAAAATGTTGCATATTTTGTTTTGCCATGTAAAAAAACGAGCTGTTTTTTTTAAAGAAGGGCCTAAAACGAACAAACAAAAAACATAAACAACAATAAAACTTATAATTGACAGATAGATCTGAAGTTGATCTCGAGATTATTGTGTTAAAAGTAAACAGTAAAAAAAATAAAATTATAATTTATTTTTTAACACTTTAATGAGTAGGACCCTTTTGGATCCCCTACAATTTTAGTGTGATTAGTTTTTAAGTGTCATTGCTAAAAAAATAATAATGAATTAAAATCAATGGTGTTATGAGTTATTGACCTTTTTAAGGCTCCAATTATTATATAATCTCAAATATCCCACTTAAAAATTTTATTGGGTGAAAATATTGCATATTTTGTGTTTTTTTCATTAAAACAAATGGTTTTCTTTGACAAAAAGAGCATACAATTTGAATCTTTAAAAAATGTTGTATTGACAGACCTAATGTTGATCTAGAGATTTAAAAACTTGAATAATAACACAAATAATAATACTGATTAATGACACATTTTTTATATTTTTTGGACCAAAACCCTTTGGGGTCCCCAGGATCAAGGCTGAGTGGAAGCCTGAAAGTATATTTTTTATACATATATTGTATTGGTTTTTAAAATAAAAAATATCAAAATGGCCTCTGCTAGCTCTGATTTTTCAATGTGCGGCCCTCAGTGGAAAAAGTTTGGACACCCCTGAAATAGACACTCTCTCCAGGTGTTTGAGGCTTTTTTTTCTGATTTTTGTGGCCTAAAATGCCTGAATTTGAGGCAGCTTTTTAAGAGTTGTGACGTTTTGAGGATTATTTTTTTCAAATAACATTTTGTGATTTTGTGAATTTGTTGTTTTACTGTAAATCTTTCTTTTAACCGAAACCTCAAAAAAAGTACAGGATTTTAACAAAAAATGGAAAACAAATACTATGTATTGATATTTTACTTATTTTATATCACGCACTTAAAAGTTGACACTAGATGGCAGTAAAAGCACATACAGATAATCAGAACTCATAGTCAAATTATTATTCTGTTTTGCAGGGGAATTGCGGGCTTTGGACAAAGTTGCGAGGCCGCACATAGTTTGTAGGGATTGGTTGATTTGCGTGAATTGGCGCAACCGCGACATCACAAACTCCTGGAGTGACTGACAAAAACACGACATAGATTTGATAATTTAGCAAGGTCCTCATCCTATATAGAGGAAGTAAAAGTTGCAACAAGGTTTCTGTATGTTAGAATATTTATGTATTTATTATCACACAACTCTTATGCTTAAGGGCCATTGCTATAGTTATTATCAATTGTGCTGAAGTGGTATTTTTCTTTGTCTGTGCAAAGCTGGCAATCCAAAAGATTGCAAGCCAGTCTCGTATCAGTGTCTGTGTCCAGGAAGGGCCTGCTGACTGCCAAGCCCGAACACCGCCGTGACGCAGACAGGGCAGAGACAAGGCAAAATCACCAGTGTCAACACATTTGCATTTCTTGTATAATCATATATTGTGTCTAACTGGAACTGTCGAGATTACCCTCTTCCCTCAGCAACAGCTTCAGTGATGTAACCAGGGACCTCCCAAATAAATAGAGGAAGCACGTGGGCTGGACTTTTAGAACGTAGTTTGGATCTGTCACTAGAGTACAGCCCAAAAAACATGTCTCCTCAATTGAGCCAAATTTAACTCTGTCTCTGCATGATTCCTTGCTTCTCGTCCGTTTTATAGATGTCATCAGTGTTTGAACCTGACACTGTATACCGTAGGTGAACCCGCAGAATGATCGTTACCTTATCGTTAGCAAACTGGTTGAAACTACCCCCTGGCGGTGTGCCTTTTTTCCAACGGCGGGCTTTATTGAGCTGTGGCACAGCAGGCTCTGTGTCTTATGGAGTGTTACTGTCCCGCATCACTCGTCTCGGAACATCCTCCTGACACACCTGCTGCTCAATCTCAGACGATTTGACTGCGACGTTGATAATCAAATCAGACACCTCCGAATAGAATCGTTGAATATTCTACGTCTAGTTGATTCACTATGTCAAAACTTAAAATATAACTGTACAGTCACGTACACATGCGGCTGTACTAAAAAAAGAAAACCAACCAAAATAAGGAAAACAGTTTTTTTTGTGGAAAGTGATGACAACCACAACATCGACATCTTTGTTGACACCGGAACTAATCACTCAAAAACATCAGTTTATTTTAAATGGACGTTCTACTTGTTAAGCAGAGGAAAACACGTTCGTGAAGATGGACTGTGCAACTTCTGGACGAGTTGCAACAAGGGACCTTATTATTATTTGCAACGCTATTCAGCCTTTCAAGAGACAGCTATCATGTTATTGAATAAACAAATCTGGTAAGTAACTACTGTAAGTTAACGGCATAATGGTGTTATCGTGTAGGGCAGGGGTGTCAAACTTATTTTAGCTCAGGAGCCACATGGGGTAAAATCTGTGCACACGCGGGCAGGACTATTAGAATAATGGCATTAAAACTAAAAAATAAAGACAACTTCAGATTGTTTTCTTTGTCTTACTTTGGCCAAAAATAGAACAAACACATTCTGAAAATATTACAATAAAAATATAGAAAAA
The DNA here is from genome assembly GCF_033978785.1 of Entelurus aequoreus. Taxonomy (NCBI): domain Eukaryota; kingdom Metazoa; phylum Chordata; class Actinopteri; order Syngnathiformes; family Syngnathidae; genus Entelurus; species Entelurus aequoreus. The sequence goes on from NC_084743.1 coordinate 34,192,299, forward strand.
AATACCAGCTACGGTAAAGTTTAGATCCATGAAGGAAAGAAGAAAGTGAATGAATGTTTACAAATGATACATTTACATAAAAACGTGTTTTCTTTTGTATAATTTTTTAAAAATGAATTAAGTAACGTTTATGACAACCTTTTTCCAAAACACAATATAGAATGTGAGATATCACAGGATAATGTATACATTTATCATTTGTTTTCAAAATGGTTACAAAAAAGTGGGACCCCAAAATTTACTGTGGGACCCCATTTTTCTGACTTGATGAGGTCCCTTGGATCCCATTTTGAACATACCTACACGGATGGAGTATTGGTGCGTGCGAAACAGCAGCAGGCGGCAGTGGCCTGCGGGCCGGGTCTAATATTATTCAAATATCATCCCGAGGGCCATAGATAATTCATTCAATAATTTACCTTGACTTTGACACCCCTGGTGTAGGGGCCATGTGTTATTGATGTTCAGAGTTTCCGCAAAATATAACATGCTTGAAAAATATTGACAGAGAACGAGGAAGCGTGTCCACGAAAAAATGTAACCTGATTGGCAATAAAAATTAAAAAGAGTGTCAATTGTGTGACTTATTTTGGACAAAACAACACAATAAGCTGAAAAACGACACATTAAGTAATTATTTTTAAAGCACACCAACATATCAATATCAGTTTTCATGCAAATGTTTGATCACTGCTGCTTTATTTAATACAATACTTTGTGCATTTCAAACACAAAGTCTGCTCTTCTGTGGTCGGGAGCTTTCTCTTCAAAAGCTGACCAATCACAGCTCTGCGGTCTGCATCGACACGGACGCAATGATAGGATTTTTGGGAGGTGCGTGCGAGGTCTGCGGGAAAGTACGCAGGGGGAGAGGGAAAGTGTCGTAGAATTTCTGACCTTTTGACCTATATTTCTTGTCTTTTAAGAATGTCCGCTCATTTTCAATTCTCTTCTATTTTGTGCCATTGAATGGACCAGTTGTGGGACAAAGGTGAATATGGAGTTATGCCAACCAGGTTATGCCAACCTGTCTACAGAATGTTTAGAATTTCCAAATATGACTAAGAGATACAAGGTTGTTTTGGAACAGACAAAACCAAAACAAAACAATCATGATGCACTAGATAAAAAACAGTGACGCACAAGAGACATATAAAAAATGGCAGAAGACCAGAACTCGACAGTGATTTTGGCTTGTGTGTGTCTTGTTTGCTCCGGAGTAACATGTGGTCTGTCTGCACGGCCACCTTAATTCCACCTGCACTTCTGATAATGGGTAAAAAAATTTGTTGTACTAAACTACTTTTGTTGCCTGCTTAAGCTTCGGACAATCCACTACACAAATTGGCGTCACGAACAGGATGGTTTAGAAGCTACAGGTCGACAGCCGCTCCCGCTCTCTCTGTCAGGCAGACACTGTGTTGCACGCGTGCATCACAAGGTAAGCAGTTTGCTTTAAAGTGTAACAAATTTTCTGCCTGGAGAGAGCCGGATCGATAAGACTAATTGCTGAATCTATTTTTGATAAAAGATAGGTTTAGTCAGGTTCTCCAAAAACAACCTGGAATGGGGTAAATTATGGTTGGTTTGAGTTGTTTTATATGTGATCATTTGTCTGTGTGTTTGTTGAAAACTTGTGATTTCTTGTTTTTAGCTATAAGGGGATTGTTAATAGAATTTTGGTGGTTTGGAGTGTTTTTGAAGCATAGACGATGTGAGACGGAAAATTTATTTTAACCTCTTCATCCTCTGTCGTTGTTGGCAGAGGATGCGTCTTGCTGCAAGTGCATCAGATTAGTCAGAGTTGGATACAGCTAAATTATAGGCAAGATTTGCTAACTGGTGTGACATTTGGCCCATATAGATTGATGACGTCTATGAAGGTGCGACATATCTGTTTATGTGGAAACTGCAGCGGTGGTAAAAAGCCTCTTATAGGTGACCGCTCATTGACTCCGGTAAAGGAGATCAACTGAGCGGATAGCTGTCACGACAAATTTGGAAATTTGCTGCAAATAGACAGGTATTGATCGGGCTGCATATGGTAGAGCTTTGGTGAAACTTGGTGAAACTGTATGGACTGACCAGACACGGGCCTGTAGGATTGTTGGGTGATTCCCCGTGGTCCTACTGGGCGTTAGGCCAGGTTTTTCCGTGTTGGTCAGGGAGGATAACCAGGGGCTGCTCCGCTGAACGGGTTGATCGCCGTTGTATGAGTAATGAAGGGACCTGTGTTTGTTAATGAGACGGCCGATTCCACAAAAGCACGCGTGCATTAGTTGTTTATATTTGTCCGGACATGGGGTGGTATTGTAATTTATAAATGTGTGTGTATAATGATGAATGCTGAAATGTGTGTGTATTGAGTGAGTCAGTTTATGTTGGTACATTTAGATGTATGCGTAATTTAATAACTTTTGTGCAGCAAAGCGCTTTGAGTACCTTGAAGGTAGAAAAGCGCTATACAAGTACAACCCATTTATCATTTATTATTACCTGTTTTCTTATCTGTTTTAATTCCCCTCTTATGAAAGGCAAACATTATACCTCTCGGTATTCCCCCTCCCTCACGCAACCCCCCCCCCCCCCCCCCCTTCACGCTTTTTCTCACAGCCCCGCTATCTGTAAAAGTTGGGAAATTGTCTAAAATGTATGTGCTTGTGAGAAAGTAGACTAAGTGTATGTACAGAAAACATATGAGTGAATGATCTATCCATTTAATTATCTTATTCCGCTCTCGGAGGTTGGATCGCGGGGGCAGCAGCCTAAGCAGGGAAGTCCAGAATACCCTCCTTAAACTTGACTATTTGTCCATCTAAGAGTGAATGATAAATGTTGTTCTTATTATTAAGGTTCTGATATGATACAGCTGTGCTTCTGGATGAGAAAAATAGTTGTCTGTTGCATTTATTTTTAACTGTGCTGGTGATTGTAACTGTGTGACACTGTGGTTTGCAAGAAGGCTCTCGCTTTTTTGGGGAAAGATGTGTGTGCATGTGACTCAGTAAGAAAAAAAAAAAAAAGGAGGCCCTGCTGGAAGACATTTTAAGATAAGGGATGTGTGCGTGTGACGAGGCTGTGTGAGTGACAGCTGCGTGAGGCGTGGGCCGAAGAGGTGTGACACTGTTAGCATAGCATTGAGCTAGGTTAGCATTGAGTTAGCATAGCATTGAGCTAGGTTAGCATTAAGCTAGGTTAGCATTGAGTTAGCATATCATTGAGCTAGGTTAGCATTGAGTTAGCAAAGCATTGGATTAGTTTAGCATTGAGCTAGGTTTAAAGAATACATAAATAAATAAATAAAAAACGATATATATATATATATATATATATATATATATATATATATATATATATATATATATATATATATATATATATATATATATATATATATATATATATATATATATATATATAGTGGACAGCTGTACTCAATCTGAAGAGAAGGCTGACAGGTTGGTTTTAATAATAGGAAAAATAAAATATACTGTATATGAATAAATAAACATTTAAATATCAATACATACATTTGGACTGGGACATTTAAGCATTGTTAAATTCATTAGTCATTAATTATGTGTGTAATATACTGTATTGAACAGCCCTGCTGCTTATCTGATCCATCCAGTTCCTGTGTGGAAGTTGAGACAAACACACACACACACGCACATCCTAGAGTAGGACACATTGTAACTTTGAATTAATAGTTATACAACAAATAAATTAATAATATTGAATTTAAATTTGATAAAGATAAATTGATTATACATTGAAATTTTAATTTTTTTTAGGAATAAACACACAATAAAATAAAAGTTAAATTTATATTCTAAAACATCTAAGGGCATCTGTGCAAACTGTGAAACATAGAGTCTGAAGAAGTACAGATAAGAGTCGCAAACACTCAGCGCCTTAGTCAAAACAAAACGTAGAGAAGCGTTAAACAAATTCTAATCAGAAGGAAGACAGACCAAAATATGAGAACTTAAGTAAACAGACAGCAAGTAAACCAGAAATAACAATGTAAATAAATAACAAAGAAAGCAAATTTCTATGTGACATTGGTGCATGTAGAATTACATGTAGAGAATAAAACTAAATGGAAATAACTGTCTGCAAAATGAGCATGACGTCATGAATTGTGCTCGGGTTAGTAATACATAGATAGATGAACAGATAACACGTTATTGATTCCTTCAGGAGAGTTCCCTCAGGAAGAAGAAGTAAAAAGTAAACAGTAACTAATAAGGGTATAAATGGAAACAAAATAGAAAAATATTACAAGGAGAATAAAAATAGAACAGTAAAATAAGAGAAACTAGGCATTAACGACCATGATATAAAAAAGTATTGCACTGTTATTGTTTTGCATTCCCTGTCATCCTAGTCTAATGATGTATGAGACAAATGATTTTTTATAGGCTAAACCAGTAGTTCTCAAAGGAGGGTATGGTGTTTCCACCCGGACAAAAAGGGGGGGTACCTGAGATTTTAAATATTTTAAAATAGCGACAATTCAAAATCCTTTATAAATATAATTATAGAAGAATAATTATTCAACAAAATAAATATTTAGAATTAAGTTCACGAGCCCAGATGGATCTCTATTACAATATCCAAAGAAGGTTGATGATTGATTATATGTATAGAAATCTTTATTATAATTTAATCACTTGTTTAATTTTTAAAACGTTTTAGTTATTCTTTTTTTTTTTTTTTGTCCAAATAAGTCAAGTAAGACCACAACAAATGAGCAATATGGTGCACTGTTATACAATTTAATAAATCAGAAAATGATGACATTATGCTGTATTTTATTTCTTTATTTTACTGGGAAAAAAGGTTGAAAACCACTGCCCTAAATCATATCTAAAGCTAACATTATTTTATAAGACTGATTATTTTGGATTATTGTGTTTGTATTGTGAGAGAAGGAGAGAAAGTGAGAGAGAGAGGAAGAGAGAGCAGGTGAAAAAACAGAAGGAGGGTGAAGAGGATGGTTTGAGAAAATATGGGAAAAGGATGTTTATAACCTTACGTTATGTGAATGGTTTCTAGGAGAACAGAAAATAGAAACATTGTGTGAAGTGTAAGGAAGAGATGGATACAGGATGTTGTTTGTAAAGGAAAACGAAAGTGAAGAAAATATGAGAAAGTGACAAATGAAGGTATTCGTAAATGGTATGCTGTTGATAGTGGTTAGCTGCAAGTTTGTTTAATTGTTTGTTTGTTTAGTTGTTTGAGTGAAATGGGAAGAAATCAATAGGAATAATTACATGCAAAATGGAAAACTATGAGTGCGATAGATAATGAATACATAGATGAAATAGGTTTATTTTGGTCATATAATCAACCATCAACCAATTTGTGTGAGCAGTTTAACAGTAAATTAGACATATTAACAATCATACACATTTACACACAGAAAAGAAAAGAAAAAGAATGACCGAAAAAAGAATAGGCGGAAGCCAAAGCTTATATTGGCCTATGATATACATTTACTGAACATTAAATTACCTGGAACATCAACGTTAAAAGATGAAAGTAATTGTTACTATATTTTATAATGTTCAAAAAACTTTAATTTTCAAGGGTCTCTTAAACCATAACAAAAAACTACATGTGTGCAGCTCATCACTGAGGATGGGCCATCATTTAACTCCTAGAACTGAATTAAATTTGTATTTTTTTATTTTTTTATTTATTTTTTACCTATTTCAAAAGTCAATATCCCTCGTAAATGATAGTTTTCTCCTCATAATGTAAACAAGCTAAGAATACAAACTGGAAGGCTGTTGTTCTTTACTCGGAAACATAAATGCCATTGTTTTAAAATTAAATTATCTGAACATTTAACACATTATGACTTATAAAAAATGGATTGGTATGATCATAATAATAATGCTTTGTGTATTATTGAAATGAGCCTTTAAAGTTTAAGTATATTTCTTCTATAAACATTTCCTCAAACTTCAAAACAATACTACATATGGAAAAATACATGTATAATATAACATGTGCAGACATTTCTTATTCAGCATGTGTTTAACTTTATACCGAATAGCAATGGATTTGGATATTTTTCTTTAATATGGTCAATATGTGGCTTCCAACATATTTATGATACATTATTATTCTCAAGAAGTTAGTTCATATACTCTGTCAAGTTACTCTTTCTGGTAAAGATTTAGTCTTATTAATGTCTACATATTGAGATCTATTAATTAAAATAACTACTTAACCACTGTTGTGAAACACTTTTAATTTATGGGAGTATTGGGATAGGATTGAGGAAGATGTCTGCTGTGGTGGTGGTTAGTTTGGAAATTAATTTAATAAAAGTAACTTTAAAGTGCAGTCTGACATTTTTAGTTTGGAGTAATTTATATTTTTAATTAGACATTGCATTCCACCATACGTCTGGGAGGTGGCCTTGTGAGGTGTTTGTGCTGCGATATCAGGACAGCTGGCACAAAACAATGTGTGTGTGTGCATGTTGTGACTAGTGTGAAAGAAAAGATGAGGAGAAACGTGAATAAAAACATTCTTTTGTTTTGGAGAATATCACACACAGCGGGAGGTCAGAGTGCAAGCATGACAGCTTGCTCGCGCCTACTGATAGACAAATGATAGTTTAAATTAACTTATAGATAATCTTTAAGTGAATTAAAAGGGTACTTAAATACACATGAAGTAGTACGTATAATCTTTGAATTAAGGTTATTGATTAGCATTTAATGGGATAGTTAAGTCTGTAATTTTAAAACGTGATATGCAAAATTGAACTAACCGAGAGGATATGAAAACGATGGGTGTACATGTTTTGAGTTCCAAATTCTGGAGGAAAAAAACCTCAACAAAACGTAAAACCATACAGACGGACTTGGGTGGTAGTCACGGAATTGTCCTAGGTCAAGCTAGGGTGGAAAGGATATGCAGCCGGGGGACTGCCAACTTCTCTGAACAAGACAGGCTCCAAAGTTGTAGCCAGAACATGCTCACAAAAAATAAAGGTGTGACAGAGGACGCCCACAGCAGGACGAACAGCAGGATACAAACAGACCCCTGCTGGACATAAGTGTCAACGGACAATGTTCAACACAATCTTTGAAGCATTCCTTTGTGGTCAACCTGCACAACCTTGAATTGACCTGCTTTACGAACTGTGCCCTGACAATTCAATACCGCACAGAAGGAACTTCCTGATGTTGCCTGACAGCACGACATCAGCTGACAACTACTGGGGACGCCTCCCAGGAACGAATGGAGGACGGGGACTGCTCCAACTGTCCTAGCACTGGCTGACTGAGGTGCGTCCGTGTGCCCTGCCACCCAAACCGCCAAAGTGTATGATCACCAATTAGACGACTCATAATAGGAGCCTTTTGACTCTTATATATGGTGGGACTCAAGGTATGGCCGCTCATGTGAACTATCCTTACAACAATTAGAATGGTATAAGATGGACAACTAATGACCCACATTGTTCCCTCTGTCCGGCCTACGAAACCAAAAATTTAGGTGAAATGATAAAACAGGGCGTAGTTGCCGCTGATTGAACCGATACGCTAATACCACATTTTTAATTATTTCGGTTGTCTGTTAAAAACAAAGCTATTGGTTGCAATTTGGACACTCCTGCTGTAGGTTACAAGGAGCTAGCAGCTACACAACAGCTGAGCTAAAATAAAATGTAAGCATATCAAATAATTATAGTTGCTTATTACATACACAAAGTCGCTTAGAGACAGAAGTCTGTAGAAAGTATTCAGTAACAAACGTGTCCGCATTATTACACTTTCTACCACAGGAAACATACTGAACAAATACAGCAGTTACTGTCAGACTCTAATCCGGATTACCTTGTCTATCAGAGACATGGTTAAAACCCACAACACCTTTCGTTCTAATTAATGTCCCGGGGGACAAGATTACAGAAAAGACAGATCGAGTGACAAAGGGGGGAGGAATTATGATTTATGAAAGGGAAAACATTAAAAGTAGATCAATTCGGGTATGTTGAAATTAAAATCACATTTTCCTCAGAAATGTATTTCAAGGTAATTGTAGTATACCGACCGACCACAGCTAAAGACATTTTTCTTGATTCATTTTCAGACATCCTCAAACAGCATAGTATGAAAGAAGTAACGTAATGGGGGACGTTAATCTGGACTGGTTAAATAAGAGGCGTAGAAAGAAACTTGAGGATATTATAAACGGCTTCTACATGATACAAATGATAAGCAGCCCTACTAAAATTACAATTGGATGACAAAAATCAAAGAGATCATCTGTAAATACACTAATACAAAACCAGAAAGAAGAGTGCTAAAATAAAAATACCTTGGATTAATAAAACAATTTGGATTCTAATAAAGACATCGGGACTCAGCTCTCAAAAGAGCAATTAAAACAGGTCTAAATACAGATCGTATGATTTTAAAAGTTTGGAGGAACAAAGTTACAATGTTTATGCGGAAGTCTAAGGCTGACTTTCACTTAGAATTAATCAAAGCTGCAAAAGGGAACATTAGAAAGTTATGGAAAACCAGATACAAACTTACGGGAAGAGAGCAAACAAGAAACAACACTATAACATTAAATATCAATGGCGCTACTATCGCACACAGTCTGGACATAAGTAATAATTTTAATGAACATTTCATCCAATCTGTGGACCCTGAATAAAAAGTCCCTCAAAATCAGTGCAAATAATTGTCAGTTATTCAGGATGGACTAATTTTAGAATTAACAAATGAAACAAAGTTAAACAAAATCTTCACTGCATTATCAGACTCACGATCTAGAGATATATATATGGGTTGGACACCAGAGGTGTGGACTCGAGTCACATGACATGGACTCGAGTCAGACTCGAGTCATGAATTTGATGACTTTAGGCTCGACTTGACAAAATGTAAAGAGACTTGCAACTCGACTAAGACTTTAACATCAATGACTTGTGACTTCACTTGGACTTGAGCCTTTTGACTTGACATGACTTCCTACTTTCCCCAAAACCTAAAGCTTAAAAAGTTATTTGGGAGCGCTCCGTAGCTTTCATTTTGTACGTGTCTGTCTATCAGCGTGTGTGCTGCGTGTCAGCGTGTGTGCTCTCAGTACAACAGCCAATCAAATTAGATCTACATTGTTTTCATCACACAGCATTGATCCAATCAAATTGCAGGACAACCAATGAACAAGAGTTGTCAAACAACGCGCCAGTGAGAAAGATTTATACCAAAGTTGGTTTCGTTCGGGTATAAAAACTACGACTTGGTCAACGAATTGCCGTATGCAAATCACGCAGTTCGAATATTACAGACGGAGACGCAACAACTTCCAACTTCGTTCGACATTTGAAGTTGCACAAAGAAGGGTAAGTTTTGAATGTAAGATAACGTTTATTGGCTAAGTAACATGACTTTTATTTGCTGTGTAGTTAAATCAGTGAGGCTGTAAACTCACTGCTAACGTCATAACCATAGACATCTTATAAGGGTACACAGCATCGAGCGCTACTGCCTACTGGCGCAGACGAGACGCGGGGCCGCCATCTTGGAGTGGTGATCCGCTCCACTCAGTGCAATTCATTTGGCAGGAGCAATGAACTGTCAACGCATTTAATTCATTTTACCTCACTGAATACCACTCATTTTCATGCGCTTTTTTGTCATACGTGTAGCTATGATAACGGACACATGTTTTATTATTCATAGTTTGCTTAACAGTAATAGAATATTCTTATACGCTATAAGAGACCAGACGTCCGAGATTAAAACTGGGAATATAATCCCAGAGAAGGGGGGAAAAAACGGTCAGCTATTTTTAAATTGAAGAAACAATATGATTACGTTATATATACATGCTACATAAACAATGTATGAATACATTAGATATCTATATATCTTATAGACTGTATCTCTGTTGCTGCAGCAGCAGAGAGTTTATTCTGTCGTGACACTTTGTATTGATATTTTGTATTACATTCTTCCCTTAAATGATCATGTTTACAGTGATTGTTATATATGTATTTTTTATGTATTTCGCTTTGGATAAAAGCGTCTGCCAAATACTTAAACATATATAAACACCTGAAAGTCTTTATATCAGCTAAAACCACCAATCTGTTTCACTGGATTCAGAATAAAACCAAATTCTGTTTTACCCAACAATGTTAGTATTTGAATATTGTTACTTGAAGACTTATTCCTGGTTACAATTATACTGTTAAGAAAGTATTTTCTTATATTTTGCCTAAAATGAGAATGCATTATAATCAATGGCGGCTGGTGAATTTTGTTTTAGGTGGGGCAGAAAGTTTGTAAACCAAACCCCTGTAGGGGCGTCATCCTCCCCCAGAAGATTTTTTTGTGATTTTCACATACAAATATTGAAGATCTTTGCTCCTTCTCAACTCTGTGGTAATGTTATTTTCATAAAATACAACCAATAGTACATTAATGTTAAATCTTACTTGTGAAAAGTAATCCCCCGATTCCTATTTTCAACAGTCCGCTCATTTGAGCAGGAAAACGCTGAACACCAGCCCGGCATCTTTGTTTTCTACCTGTCAACTGTCAGTTTAGGCTGCTCGCCGGCTCCTCATCACCACTTCAAGATGCAAATTGCTCGCGTCACAGCAACCAATATTGCGTCTACTTATAAGATGTTTATGGTTATAACGTCATTTCAAACACGGCAATATGTTGCGTCCACTGCAGTTTGCTACCTTATTCATACTTTTTGTCAAGTGATTTTTTAAGCAGGGTTGCATGAGGTACCTACACCTAACGTTACGTTAGTCAATGTATCACACACAGTAACATAACGTTAGACGGCGGTCAGCAGCACCGCGTATTTTAGCCACCTAAAAAAAGACAAACATAGTCAAATAAAGGTCAGTTAAAATATATACTATATTTAGGGCCCTGACATCTAAAAAGTACAACTCTGTTCATTGTTATGTTCATGTATTTGTTATGTTTTTCATGTGTATGCACACATCAACACACATACAGTATGAGATGAGATCAATGAGATAAGGTAAGAACAGAATAAAAACTGCTGTGGAACTAGTTACAATGCAATATGCCATGGAAATACAATGTTAACACTTTTGTACAAATAAGTACAGTTGCACTTGTTTTTGCAAATGTGTTTATTCTGTAAAGGAATGAGTTAAATGTTTAAAATTGTTTAAACTATTAAAATGACTGGTTAATAGTGCTATTATGAATTGCAATGTCAGTACTATTTTCTTTCCAGCTATTTCAAATGCACTTGTTTTAATAAATGAATACAGCGGTTTAAAAGCATACACAATCTGTGTAAAAATATTAGTCTGGACTTGAAAGGACTCGAAACTCAAAATGCAGGACTTGTGACTTGACTTGAGACTTTCCAGTCTTGACTTTGGACTTGACTCGGGACTTGCTTGTCTTGACTCGGGACTTGACTCGAGACTTGAGGGCAAAGACTTGAGACTTACTTGTGACTTGCAAAGCAATGACTTGGTCCCACCTCTGTTGGACACTATCTTCCTAAAAACATATAAGGATTGTATTATTGCTCGTGTAACAACGATTGATAAATAAATAAATAACGGAAAACACTTTCCCTACCACGTCGAGAAACTGCTACTATGATTAAATCCATAAAGCAGGAAATAAAGAAGACCAGAACATGTACAGACCAATTAGCCTTCTCCACGTTATAACAAAAGGAATAGAACATTTGAAGTTAAAAAGTGGCTTTGGAGCAATCAAGGTTGCTCACACGGTCACTAAGAGGGGCATTATGTTGACACATCAACTTAATGTGTACTATATTTATCCATGAGAGCATTTTTGTTGTAAATTGTGAGGTATGGCTGTTAAAATCTTGGTTGTTTTTACAAATGAGGACAGATGTGAACAAGAGCATTTATGGTCGTTGTGTGATGATGTAAATAAGGTGTGGTTGTATTGTATATTAAGAATGTGTCCATGAAGGGGCATTTTATGACTTTTCCTAAAATTGATTACATGCTACAGTAGGATTATTTTTTGATTAATTATTGATTATTATGAATATATATATTTATTATGATTAATTAGTGTCATAATTTTATTGCTTGATTTTTGGATCCCTTTAATTTAGGTAGCCAGGGACTACAGATGGAAAGTAGCTATTTAGATATAATCTGGTACAGAACATATCTGTTTCTGAACTTAATGTTTCTGTGCATTGTCCCATCATAGATAGACTAAATTAAATACAACTATTTAGTGAATTATTGAGGCCACAATAATTCACTAGGTGTTGTAAAATATCAAAGTACTATTGCAAAAGCGAACAGTGACCTCAAACATGACCTGTCCTCCGCCTCTGTTCTTGCTGCACTTGACTATCAGCTGCCTTTTCTTTTTCTTGGATGTTTCTGAAGCTACTACTACTACCACTACTACTACTACTATTACTATTACTATGACTAACACTGTCCCTGTGAGAGGGACAGAGGGGGCAGGTGAGTTTGGATTGGGTCAAGTTTGAGCGTGTTGAGGTTTTATTTAATCGATATGATCAATCTGGTACAAGGATAAAGGTACGTAATGATTTAGATTGACAATTGCAGTGGTTGGCGGAAGCAACCCCAACCTCAAAGGAGGGTGCCAATTCAGTAATTAAATGTTTTGTGAATTATCTAATATCCCGACATGGTTTCCCCAAAAAGATTAGGTCAAACAACGGCACCTATTTTAAGAAAACAGGTTATCGTCTTCAGTCACAAGATCAGCACTTCTCAGGACCAGCAGCTTCCTAGGAAGGTGGAAAGACCATGAGACCAAAATGGTAAGTTTGCAAAATGTAGAATTTGTGTGCCAGTACCTCTGTGCAGATTTGAGGATGAAAGAAGCCACCCCAGATTCCCTTGCACTCGCTAAGAGGGGCACGGTCAAAGCCAATCCAGGACCAACACCCGATACCTGACTGGAGGGAACCGAGAGTCGGGACAACACCTTGCCAGCGATGACGAGAAGGACTAAGGTTGCCAGCCAATGTGTCCACCGGGACTCCAGCAGCTGTGGAAAGAAGTGTCGGGAGTGCCGAAGCAGCGAGGAGGCCTGGAAGCAAGCCGAGGGCCTGGACCAAAGCCCCACGCCCCATACTCTGCCCCCGCCTTCCCCAAAGCCCCAACGCCCCATACTTTTTCTCAGCTTTTCCCCAAAGCGGCCAGCGCGCACATGCCATTGCACAGTCTGCCCAATGGACTGAACCACACCCCAAGAAGAGACAGAGACAGACTGTTTGAGTGGATCTCTTTCTTCACCAAGGAAGCCAAAAGCCCAACGAGGTGTCGGCAGGCCACCAGCCTGAGGCACCACCGAGCCATCTATACGAGCACTAATCGAACATGGACTCATACGAAATTGAGTTGTGTGTTCAAAATCAATTGGTAATTAACAATATTGGTAACTACATTCATTGCAAATGCCGGAAAAAATATTTTTGCAAATGTCTTACAGTCATAAGTCTATATACATTCATCTATTTATGTTCAATGATGTTCATGATAAAAGTATTTGTTATTCCTTTACTAAATCAAAGGGTAGGCCACTAATTGTGTTCTGTGAGATGGTTTTACTGCAGGCTGGTAACAGCGATCGCTCTGAAGGAGGGTCATAGACGGAATTGTTGCCTCGTATAAAAACATTGAGGTTTTTGCCTCTATCTGTGGTAGAGATTTAACTTAGTGGTCTACATCAGAAATTGTTTTGGTCCAGGGTCTTAAGAACCTGGAAGGAGGGTATGTCGTAGAATTTCTGACCTTTTGACCTATATTTCTTGTCTTTTAAGAATGTCCGCTCATTTTCAATTCTCTTCTATTTTGTGCCATTGAATGGACCAGTTGTGGGACAAAGGTGAATATGGAGTTATGCCAACCAGGTTATGCCAACCTGTCTACAGAATGTTTAGAATTTCCAAATATGACTAAGAGATACAAGGTTGTTTTGGAACAGACAAAACCAAAACAAAACAATCATGATGCACTAGATAAAAAACAGTGACGCACAAGAGACATATAAAAAATGGCAGAAGACCGGAACTCGACAGTGATTTTGGCTTGTGTGTGTCTTGTTTGCTCCGGAGTAACATGTGGTCTGTCTGCACGGCCAACTTAATTCAACCTGCACTTCTGATAATGGATAAATAAATTTGTTGTACTAAACTACTTTTGTTGCCTGCTTAAGCTTCGGACAATCCACTACAAAAGACAGCGTCGCTTCACACAGTAGCACACTTAAGAAAACAAGGAACCACAACAGAGAGACAACACAAAGACATTGGGAAGGTATGGCTTAGAAAAGGAGTGACAGCAGGAAAAAAAGCAGTACAATCTTCATCCATTTTAGTTTTATTGACAACACAAAGGCAGCCTTTAGAGCTCCCTATTAAAACAGGCCCTGCATATATCCTGCACAAGCACATGAGAACTTTCCACCCATCAGTGCTATAGAAAGAAAAAAACAAGCAATAGGTAAAAGTGTGTTTTTGCATTTTAGAATGTATTTTGTAGCACTTTGTAGATGAATGAAGGCGTAATTATTAGACGTGTCTCAATATAGCTTTTTTACTATCTGATATGCTATTGAAATTTGAGCCTTGAGAATTGGCTGGTACTGATATTGATCCGATACAATATCAGCAGGAGTCATGCATACTTTTATTATTTGGTAGTGGAGAATGTTAGGAAAGGTTCGATCAAGTGAAATTAGTCAAACAGAGAACAATGGTAGGTATGACAAACACAAATGTATTTATTATTAAATGTCTGGAATGCAGTGGCGTGTCCAGACTTTTCTTTTTCAATCAATGTTTATTTATATAGCCCTAAATCACAAGTGTCTCAAAGGGCTGCACAAGCCACAACGACATCCTCGGTACAGAGCCCACATAAGGGCAAGGAAAACTCACCCCAGTGGGACGTCGATGTGAATGACTATGAGAAACCTTGGAGAAGGCCGCATATGTGGGTAACCCCCCCCCCCCCCCCCCCCCCCCCTCTGGGGGGAGACCGAAAGCAATGGATGTCGAGTGGTTCTGACATAATATTGTGCAATTTTTCATGGGTGGCACCTAGTTGTGCAGGGGTGGCACCCATATACAGTCAGTCTACCCCTGGAGCAGCTCGAGCTACTACAGCAGTCTACCACGATGACCACCACCAAGTATGGAGTGAATCTTCTGGTAAGCCAATTGCTGACATTAAACAATATTGCAAAGCATTGAGTTATTACAGCACGTCAGACGACTTCCAACCGTTGGTGCAAAATTCAAATACAGTATGTCTAATTTTGTTTTTATTAAAGTAAAACTAACATTCATAAACCTTTATTTACATTTAAACAGATCGACATTCATATCCACTCTTTACTGGGGATGGGAATCGAAAACCAGGTCTTGTTCAGAACCGTTTCCCAGTGTATCACTGCCTTGGAATCGCTTGGCATTTTTTCAAACAGTTCTCTTTTCGATCCTTCCGGGTGGGGATGATGTTGCGTAGTGACGTCAGATCTCAAAATGGCAGAGCCCAGGCGCAACAAACGCTCTACAGTTGACTACATTTTACAAGAAAATAATGTAATAATCATAAGGCTGCTAGATCATCAAGAGGAGGACATACGAGCAATAAACCGAACATTTTTGACACACAGCATGCAGTAATTATAAATTAAAGTAGCATTTTTAACCGCTACGATCTCATCCCAGCAGCAGTAATGCTAGCACGCTATCTGAATACAACCGTTACTAACCAACACCTCCCAACTATTATTTGTTGAATTGAAATTAATTCCTTCTCATTTATATGGGATTTTGACTAGCTCCGAAGCGGGCAGGCCCGGTTCACGTCTGCAGCTAGACGGATGTCACCGAGAAGCGACCAAGTTTGTGGTCAAAAGTTTGCATTTTCGGTAGGTGAATATTCAAATGAAGTCAGAGATAAGTTGCATGTTTTCCTGCAACCAGATTTTCTTTCAGACATTATCAGGGTTTCTGTGGGGCATTAAAAAGCATTGTAAGTCATTAAATGGATTTTGACAAAAGTAAGGTCTTAAATGGCATTAAATGTGATGTCCAGAGGAATTAAAGGCCTACTGAAATGCGATTTTCTTATTTGAACGGGGATAACATGCCCATTCTATGTATCATACTTGATCATTTTGCGATATTGCCGTATTTTTGCTAAAAGGATTTAGTAGAGAACATCGACGATAAAGTTCGCAACTTTTGGTCGCTGATTAAAAAGCCTTGCCTGTACCGGAAGTAGCAGACGATATGCGCGTGACGTCACAGGTTGTGGAGCTCCTCACATCCGCACATTGTTTACAATCATGGCCACCAGCAGCGAGAGCAATTCGGACCGAGAAAGCGACAAATTCCCCATTAATTTGAGCGAGGACGAAAGATTTGTGGATGAGGAAAGTGAGAGTGAAGGACTCGAGGGCAGTAGGAGCGATTCAGATAGGGAAGATGCTGTGAGAGGCGGGTGGGACCTGTTATTCAGCTGGGAATGACTAAAACAGTAAATAAACACAAGACATATATATACTCTATTAGCCACAACACAACCAGGCTTATATTTAACACTTGTGTGGTGTTCATATTGTTGTTTCTCAGCCAGTGTTTGTGGGTCTGATGGACCCGTTGCATTTTGTGGCTTTTAATGCCTCACAATCAAACACTTTTATGTTAAAATACTGACTTATCCCAAAAAACATCTGTAATGAAGTGCTTCGAGAGGCTGGTAAAGGAATACATTGTCTCCAGACTTCCCCCCACATTCGACCCATACCAGTTTTCTTATCGCCCTAACCGCTCCACAGAGGACGCCATCTCCTCTGCACTCCACCTGAGCTTAGAACATCTGGAAGGAAAGGACACACGTGCGGATGTTGTTTCTGGACTTCAACTCGGCATTCAACACCATCATCCCGCAGCACTTGGTGAGCAAACTGGCCCCCCTTGGATTCAGTACCCCCCTATGCAACTGGCTGCTTGACTTCCTCACAGACAGACCCCAGTCTGTGAGAGTGGGCAACAAAACCTCCAGTGCCATCTCCTTGAGCACCGGCTCCCCCCAGGGCTGCGTCCTGAGTCCGCTGCTGTTCACGTTGATGACCCATGACTGCTGCGCCAGGTCCACTACAAACCAAATTGTGAAGTATGTGGACAACACGACAGTAGTAGGCCTCATCCGTGACAACAACAACATGGACTACAGGGAGGAGGTGAAACATCTGGTTGACTGGTGCAGAACCAACAACCTGGTCCTGAATGTCGACAAGACCAAGGAGATCATCGTCGACTTCAGGAAGCACCAGTCCAGCCACGCTCCACTCTTCATCAACGGCACAGTGGCGGAGATGGTAAGCAGCACCAAGTTCCTGGTGGTGCAGATAACTGACAATATGACCTGGTCCCTACACACTGGAGCTCTTGGTAAAAGAGCTCAGCAGCGCATGCACTTTTTGCGTCGGATGAAAAGAGCACAGCTCCCTCCCCCCATTCTCACCACATTCTACAGAGGCACTATAGAGAGCCTACTGATCAATTGCATCTCTATCTGGACTGGAGCCTGCAATGCCTCAGACTGGAAGTCTCTCCAGAGAGTGGTGAGGACGGCGGAAAAGATCATCAGGACTCCTCTTCCTCCTATTCAGGAGATCGCAAAAAGCCGCTGCCTGACCAGGGCTCAGAAAATCTGCAGAGACTCCTCCCAACCCCACCAAGGACTGTTTTCACTGCTGGACTCTAGAAAGAGGTTCCGCAGCCTCCGTAGCAGGTTCTGTAACAGTATCTTCCCTCAGGCCGTAAGACTCTTGAACGCATCATAATAATCCCCTCAACTCCCCCCAAAAATGGATGAACTTGCTGGGATATAAAGACAATATACCATACATCCATAAATGTAGATGCATATGCAAAAGTGCAATATATTTATCTTTACAGTAATCTATTTATTTATATCTGCACCTTATTGCTTTTTTATCGTGCACTGCCAACCAGCTAATGCAACGAACTTTCGTTCTTATCTGTACTGTAAAGTTCAAATTTGAACGACAATAAAAAGTAAGTCTAAGTCTAAGACCCACAAATACTGGCTGAGTAACAACAATATGAACGTTGCATGGAAATTTCTCTGCCAGTTTCTGCATCCCACAGGGATTCTTCTTTTGTGTTTCTGCACCTGAGGTTCCCACATAAGGTTGCAACATTGTTTGTCAACACTGTCTGCTCTCATTTTGTCGCACATTTTGACCCTCTGATGTTCTGTGTACCTACACTCTGTCCTCCCCGTCTAGGCCTGCTGTGTGTGTGTGTGTGTGTGTGTGTGTGTGTGTGTGTGTGTGTGTGTGTGTGTGTGTGTGTGTGTGTGTGTGTGTGTGTGTGTGTGTGTGTGTGTGTGTGTGTGTGTGTGTGTGTGTGTGTGGTACACAGAACATCAATTTCCACACTTCTATTAGCCCCGGGTCCAGTGGACCCTGGACATCTTATATGTAATAGAAATGTGTAGGGGGGTGTATGGTGTGTGTTCATTAAATATGTATTCTGATATATGTTCTTCACAGAAAATGAGCCAAATCCAGTGAGTCTCAGTTTGAAAAATTAATTAATTGTATCATTTTTCTTTTAATAAAAATCGAAAACGGGTCCCACAGACCCGAACACCACACAAGGGTTAATATGCCACAAATTAATCCCACATAAAAACACCTCCCCCTCCCGTCCATATAACCCGCCAATACAACTCAAACACCTGCACAACACACTCAATCCCACAGCCCAAAGTACCGTTCACCTCCCCAAAGTTCATACAGCACATATATTTCCCCAAAGTCCCCAAAGTTACGTACGTGACATGCACATAGCGGCACGCACGTACGGGCAAGCGATCAAATGTTTGGAAGCCGCAGCTGCGTACTCACGGTACCGCGTCTGCGTATCCAACTCAAAGTCCTCCTGGTAAGAGTCTCTGTTGTCCCAGTTCTCCACAGGCCAATGGTAAAGCTTGACTGTTATCTTTCGGGAATGTAAACAATGAAACATCGGCTGTGTTATCCGGCACAACAGTCAGGGGCTGCATTCTACGGCGGGGGTGCGTTATCCGGCACAACACCTGCCGCAATACACCGCTTCCCACCTATACTTTTTTTCTTTGCAGTCTCCATTGTTCATTGAACAAATTGCAAAAGATTCACCAACACAGATGTCCAGAATACTGTGGAATTTTACGATGAAAACAGACGACTTAATAGCTGGCCACCGTGCTGTCCCAAAATGTCCTCTACAATCCGTGACGTCACGCGCAGGCGTCATCATACTGAGACGTTTTCAGCAGGATATTTCACGGGAAATTTAAAATTGCACTTTAGTAAGCTAACCCGGCCGTATTGGCATGTGTTGCAATGTTAAGATTTCATCATTGATAGATAAACTATCAGACTGCGTGGTCGGTAGTAGTGGGTTTCAGTAGGCCTTTAAATATGCAACACAATTGTAGAACTTGGCCGGTAGTCAATACGTCAATCCATCAAACGATAAATGAAAATTAATTTAAGAACGTAGCGGTCATTGATAAATTGCTACATCTGTCTGTGTTTATTTTCCTCCTCCCTGGTTTTAAAACTGTATACAAGCGCTGCCTTAATACGGCAAAATGAAACGGCTCGGGGGCCCAAACTTTGCCATTCTTTGGTGACTGGAGGTGTGTAGTCCTTAACTGTGACACTATGTCATGTTCATGAGGAATCTGCATTTGTTTCATACACAACTCCTTTATTTCACTCTTCACTTCACATGAGCTAACTTGGCTAACATTAGCAACTGTCATGACGCAGGCACAGTTTGTGACCTACCTAGGATGGTCGAACAAGACAATTCTCACAACAGAGTTTTATTCACTAACATTCCCACAGTAAATTAATAAGAGTTTCTCCAGCTGCCTAACTTTATACATCACTTGCTATCGACTGTACCCATTTGAAACAACTGAGAGGGTGTAAAATACAATATGTTCAAGATGTTAAATTGACTCAGTTTATCCTTTATGCATCTAGGGGGCTTATTGGCATTTTTCCAAATAGCATTGCATGACATGAATTTTTCTAAAATGTTTAAATCAATCATCTAATTACGAACACATGCATTAGTATGATGTTCATTTTTTATTGTGTTAAACCTTGTAACTATTTAAAAAAATATATATCCTGGTTAAAAAACGTATTCTCCAGTGTGTGGCTATTATAAGTCATACTTTCAGAATATGCATTTCATTTTTACAGCATGTTTTAAAGAAATGCAATTTAAAAAATGACTTTTGGTTGTGGGTATTTTATTGATCAACTAATTCAGAATTGGATATTTATTTATAGGCCTTTAATAATTTTGATTGACGGTACAGTGTGATGATGATTGGTTAGCTAGAACTAACCAACGCCAGGCTGGAAAATTAATTCATTGTCAACAAGCTACTAATAACAACTGCTTTGGCAAGCACAACATTAATGCTGTCACAACTACATACTTGCCAACTCTCCCGTTTTTAGCGGGAGAATCCCGATATTCAGCGCCTCTCCCGACAACCTCCCGACAGAGATTTTCTCCCGACAAACTCCCGGTATTCAGCCGGAGCTGGAGGCCACGCCCCCCCAAAAAAAAGTCTGCCGCAGCTGCGATTGGACCTGACCAGCCTCCGGGTACAAGTACTGGAGTACCAATTGCTTGCCAGGGAAGTTCTTCCCCAGGAAGCAAGGATTGACCGGTTTTGGGCCATGCTAGGGAGAGATGGAAGATTCCACACTCTCGTGCATTTGATGAAAGCACTTTTGTGCGTGCCACACAGCAATGCATCATCAGAGAGGGTGTTCAGCATGGTTAGAAAAATAGTGACAGAGAATAGAAAGAGGATGGACAATTCAACCCTTAACAAAGCATTGTACTTTCAAGTACAACAATGAGTAGATGAGTGTTGTGTGTGTGTGTATATGTGTAAATAAATGAACACTAAAATTCAAGTATTTATTTTATTTATATATATAATAAAATAAATATATATATATATATATATATATATATATATATATATATATATATATATATATATATATATATATATATATATATATATATATATATATATATATATATATATAGCTAGAATTCACTGAAAGTCAAGTATTTATATATATATATATATATATATATATATACACACACATATATATATATATATATATATATATATATATATATATATATATATATATATATATATATATATATATATATATATAGCTAGAATTCACTGAAAGTCAAGTATTTATATATATATATATATATATATATATATATATACACACACACATATATATATATATATATATATATATATATATATATATATATATATATATATATATATATATACACACACATATATATATATATATATATATATATATATATATATATATATATATATATATATATATATATATATATATATATATATATGAAATACTTGAGTTGGTGAAGTCTAGCTGTAAATATACTCTCCTCTGAACCACGCCCCCCAACCCCCGACCAAGCCCCCCCCCCCCCACCTCCCGATATTGGAGGTCTCAAGGTTGGCAAGTATGCACAGCTATGACTCTTGCTGGCCTACTGCCCTCGGTAATGGCGCTATTCCCAAATTATGTGGGCTCTATCGATAACCTGACTAACAACTTTAACGATGCCCTGCGCGACACCATTGATAGTATAACACCGCTAAAGCTAAAAAAGGCCCCTAAAAGACCGGAACTCTCTAATAACTAAAGTTCCGTGGGTGAATTATATAAACCCACTACACCGGTAGTTTTTAGCGCTATCATAGCGCTTTCTGTCAGAAGACTCGTCTTCTGGCAGATGTAAGTTATAAATATTTATTTATAAACTGCAACATTTACAAACAGTCGAGAAATAATCATAATCAAAAGTACAAAAACAGTAAAAATCAGCGCCAGGGGGTTGTAAACTCAATAAAGTAAGTAAAATACAATGCAAAAAAATTAAAATTGTATATATATATATATATATATATATATATATATATATATATATATATATATATATATATATATATATATATATATATATATATATATATATATATATATATAGTATTTAACAAAGTGCAAAGCCGTAGGCTCACACAAGTTCAATAAATAATTTAAATTTGAAACACAGCATCATCGTTTTTCACATCTTTTTGGTTGTTAGAGGTAGAGAGTGTTTTAACGTAGAGTTCTAATTCTTTTTTAATATACATACAAACCCGTTTCCATATGAGTTGGGAAATTGTGTTAGATGTAAATATAAACGGAATACAATGATTTGCAAATCCTTTTCAACCCATATTCAATTGAATGCACTACAAAGACAAGATATTTGATGTTCAAACTCATAAACTTAATTTTTTTTTTGCAAAAAGTAATTAACTTAGAATTTCATGGCTGCTACACGTGCCAAAGTAGTTGGGAAAGGGCATGTTCACCACTGTGTTACATGGCCTTTCCTTTTAACAACACTCAGTAAACGTTTGGGAACTGAGGAGACACATTTTTGAAGCTTCTCAGGTGGAATTCTTTCCCATTCTTGCTTGATGTACAGCTTAAGTTGTTCAACAGTCCGGGGGTCTCCGTTATGGTATTTTAGGCTTCATAATGCGCCACACATTTTCAATGGGAGACAGGTCTGGACTACAGGCAGGCCAGTCTAGTACCCGCACTCTTTTACTATGAAGCCACGTTGATGTAAGACGTGGCTTGGCATTGTCTTGCTGAAATAAGCAGGGGCGTCCATGGTAACGTTGCTTGGATGGCAACATATGTTGCTCCAAAACCTGTATGTACCTTTCAGCATTAATGGCGCCTTCACAGATGTGTAAGTTACCCATGTCTTGGGCACTAATACACCCCCATACCATCACAGATGCTGGCTTTTCAACTTTGCGCCTATAACAATCCGGATGGTTCTTTTCCTCTTTGGTCCGGAGGACACAACGTCCACAGTTTCCAAAAACAATTTGAAATGTGGACTCGTCAGACCACAGAACACTTTTCCACTTTGTACCAGTCCATCTTAGATGAGCTCAGGCCCAGCGAAGCCGACGGCGTTTCTGGGTGTTGTCGATATATGGTTTTCGCCTTGCATAGGAGAGTTTTAACTTGCACTTACAGATGTAGCGACCAACTGTAGTTACTGACAGTGGGTTTCTGAAGTGTTCCTGAGCCCATGTGGTGATATCCTTTACACACCGATGTCGCTTGTTGATGCAGTACAGCCTGAGGGATCGAAGGTCACGAGCTTAGCTGCTTACGTGCAGTGATTTCTCCAGATTCTCTGAACCCTTTGATGATATTACGGACCGTAGATGGTGAAATCCCTAAATTCCTTGCAATAGCTGGTTGAGAAAGGTTTTTTTTAAACTGTTCAACAATTTGCTCACGCATTTGTTGACAAAGTGGTGACCCTCGCCCCATCCTTGTTTGTGAATGACTGAGCATTTCATGGAATCTACTTTTATAGCCAATCATGGCACCCACCTGTTCCCAATTTGCCTGTTCACCTGTGGGATGTTCCAAATAAGTGTTTGATGAGCATTCCTCAACTTTATCAGTATTTATTGCCGCCTTTCCCAACTTCTTTGTCACGTGTTGCTGGCATCAAATTCTAAAGTTAATGATTATTTGCAAAAAAAAAAAGTTTATCAGTTTGAACATCAAATATGTTGTCTTTGTAGTATATTCAACTGAATATGGGTTGAAAATGATTTGCAAATCATTGTATTCCGTTTATATTTACATCTAACACAATTTCCCAACTCATATGGAAGTGGGGTTTGTATATATATATATTTTTAATTTTTTTTTAACTTGTGACTTTCCGCGGGCCAGATTTTGGATGGTGGTGGGCCGTATCCGGCCCCCAGGCCGTAGTTTGGGTACCTCTGCCGTAGACATTCATAGTTTTTTGTATTTCTGTCAAAAAACTGTGTTGTACAGCATATTCACAACTCGGGGTTCTGCGCCAGGGTCCCAAACTTTACAGTTTGTTTACTTTGTCTACATGAGCGACTAAATACTACAACTAATACTTCAGCCCCATCTAACTTATCCAACATATGGCTCTTGTACCTAAAAAGATTCTCTTCAACAAGACAACCACAATATGTTCACTGTAAATTAAAAATGTATGTTCATCAGATTTAGCAACCCTAGGAATAAAACCTTTTATACAAGAAAAATGGTAAGCCTATTTGTTCTATCCATCTAGAACAGTGCCAATCAAAACCAATGTTCTGATTATTGTACAAGGATTAATAGTATTTTTGTAAAAGAATGTAATAACCTCCATATATTTTCAACTACTTGTAATCAGTGGAGAATAGGTCCAATCAGATACTTCATGAAGTTGGAGAGCTTTGGTTCCTGCCCAAGCCAAAGTGCACTGCTTATTTTTCAAACATCTAAGGCTCCCTTGGTTTATTTTATCTGACTGAGTGAAATTCCAGTATCAACCCTACTTTCTAAGGGGGGTTTGTCGTCTGGCTATTTTCAGTGTGAGCAGATGTGAGGAGGAGCCGGTGGAGTCGGTTTGTCGCAATAAGTAACAAAATAAAGAAAGAACGACTCGCATAAAGACACAATTGTAGACATGTCCACAATGTCAATATTCAAATTGCACCCATAAGTAGCCAGAGCCATTTGTGTTTAAAGTTAAATGATGGTGGACAAACTACAGAGCAAGTGTAACACAAAACAGTTCAATGATGACATATTTCCTAACTTGTTTTATACGGCTTTATTCAAGAAAGATAATAAAACAGTTGAATAGTTTGACACCATATTTATATCTTATACCTGAGGTTATTTTGATTAAAAAACATGATGTTGGTATGAAAGCAAAGCGATGTTTTTGTCTAGTGTAGATGATGTATATGTACTTTGTGCATTCAAATATTTTTACTTCTGGATACGAGTAAATGTGGCTTTTTTAGTGAGGTTTAGTAGTAAAGGAATGATATGGCTAAATCAGGGGTCGGCAACCCAAAATGTTGAAAGACCTATATTGGACCAAAAATTAAAAAAACAAATCTGTCTGAAGCCGCAAAAAATGAAAAGCCGTCTTATAATGAAGGCAACAAATGCGAAAGTGTCTATATTAAATGGGTTATACCTGTATAGCGCTTTTCTACCGTTAAAGTACTCAAAGCGCTTTGACACTATTTCCACATTCACCCATTCGCACACACACATTCACACACTGATGGCGGGAGCTGCCATGCAAGGCCCTAACCACGACCCATCAGGAGCAAGGGTGAAATGTCTTGCTCAAGGACACAACGGACGTGACGTGGTTGGTAGAAGGTGGGGATCGAACCAGGAACCCTCAGGTTGCTGGCACGGCCACTCTCTCATCTGCGCCACGCCGTCCCCTATATTAGCTATAATAGCCTACTATCAAAATGACTATGTGTCGCAGGTTGAATTAAATCTTCGTTGACAGAAATGTTGAAATTGAATATTCATTCTTCACATTTTTACAACATTAGAAACCATTAGTAAATCAGAGGCTACTCAGAAAAGTGAGATAACTCCTGGAAATTACTGGATTTTAATGGCCAAAGGTATATATGTGTGTGTCCAAGTTAAAGGAAACAGTCTTCTTTTAATATATTTATTACAATCTTTGGCAAGCTAGTTAATGTTTGCTGTGGTCTGGAACAACATGGCACACAAACAACTATCTGAAATGCAGCCAATATTACATACAGATAATGTGTCATAACACATGCAAAACTAAATTATATACAAAGAGGATACAAGTAAAGTAAAATAAATGACCTCAAATACACTTACAAACGCGTAATGATGCAATATGTACATACAGCTAGCCTAAATAGCATGTTAACGTTGATTAGTTTGCAGTCATGCATTGACCAAATATGCCTGATTAGCACTCCAACAAGTCAATAACATCAACAAAGCGCACTTTTGTGCATGCACGCACATCATGACACTTTTGGTGGACAAAATGAGACAAAGAAGGAGAGAAATATTTTACATGTAAACAAACTGTTGCGTCACAGTCCACACTATGGTGAGTTCAAGAACCGCCAAAATTAGTAGGACAAAACGACGTTCACCAAATACTGTCATCAGTGAAGCATACACACAAACATATTAAACAGTGGGCTTTCTAACAATTGGGAAGGTTTGTGTCATGTTTGTCCTTAAAAAAAAAAAAAAAAAAAAAATTCCCCAACTTTTTCCATATTCAACCCTTTTTTTAAATGCTCCAAGGAGCCACTAGGGCGGCACTAAAGAGCCGCATGGCTAAGTGTTCGCTTTCAACTGTTTTTTGTACTAGTGTTAACTTTCATAAACTCATTCATGACCCATGCTGCTCTTGAAATGTTGCCTTGTTTTGGACATTTAATCATTTAAGTGCTTGTAGTCTGAAATTGTCTTCCGTTTTCCTAAAATCAGTTACTTTTAGCATTCAGCTGATATTCTAGCTAGCAACATAGTAACAAAGGCCCAACCAAGCAGCTTTTAAAAAGTTCAAGCATTACAAATATTAAATTAATTTAAAATGCGCTTAAATCGGAAGAAAATAAGCTTTTGGAAATAAGTTTGCTTACCTGACTCACTTGTGTTATTTTGGGGAAGCCATAGTTTGGCATAGTCACATGACTGTCAGAGGACAACCACTCCTAAATGTTTCTTAGGAACTTCATGTACAGGCAACATGGTTAAGAGGTAATAATCGGTAGTAATTGTTCAGTAACCAAACGTTTACCGGTTTGAATCCAGCTTTTCACTTACTGTTTGTATATTTGGGCAAGATACATCTATATTTCCCCCCAACATTGCTGACCTATAATCTGGATCCAAGTAGATTGATTAGATGCAGAAAGAAAATTCAATCAATTAATCAAAGTTTATTTCAGAATCAGAATCAGAATCAGAATAGTGTTATTGCCATTGTTTGAGAACGGGTTCACAAACTAGGAATTTTTCTTGGTGCAAACGTGCGACATAAAAACATATAACACATATTTGGTATAAAAAGAGCTGTGACTGAGCTATCAGATAGACTTAGAAGGGATTCAAGGAATTCAAGGAGCTGCTGTTAGGAGTTATTGTTCATTTGCCTGATGGCCGAGGGGAAAAAACTGTTCAGGTGGCGGGAGGTGTGGGTCTGGATGGAGCGTAGTCTCCTGCCTGAGGGGAGAGGGGAGAATAGTGTGTGTCCAGGGTGAGAAGAGTCAGCTGTGATCCGACCCACACGCCTCCTGGTCCTTGAGGAGAACAAGTCCTGGAGGGATGGGAGCTTGCAGCCAATCACCTTCTCAGCAGCACGTACGATGCGCTGCAGTCTGCAGTTTACCGTATTTTTCGGAGTATAAGTCGCTCCGGAGTATAAGTCGCACCGGCCGAAAATGCATAATAAAGAAGGGAAAAAACATATATAAGTTGCACTGGAGTATAAGTCGCATTTTTTGGGGAAATGTATTTGATAAAACCCAACACCAAGAATAGACATTTGAAAGGCAATTTAAAATAAATAAAGAATAGTGAACAACAGGCTGAATAAGTGGACGTTATATGACGCATAAATAACCAACTGAGAACGTGCCTGGTATGTTAATGTAACATATTATGGTAAGAGTCATTCAAATAACTATAACATATAGAACATGCTATACGTTTACCAAACAATCTGTCACTCCTAAACGCTAAATCCAATGAAATCTTATACGTCTAGTCTCTTACGTGAATGAGCTAAATAATATTATTTGATATTTTACGGTAGTGTGTTAATAATTTCACACATAAGTCGCTCCTGAGTATAAGTCGCACCCCCGGCCAAACTATGAAAAAAACTGTTACTTATAGTCCGAAAAATACGGTATATCCTTAATCATGTCTCAAAGGGTTGCACAAGCCACAACGACATCCTTGGCTCAGATCCCACATCAGGGCAAAAAAACCCTTAACCCAATGGGACACAATGAGAAACCTTGGCGGGGACCGCAGATGTGGGGACTCCCACCCCTGTGTGACCGGTGCAATGGGTGTCGAGTGGATCTAGTTAATAGTGTGAGAGTTCAGTCCATAGTGGGGTCAGCAGGGGATCATCTTGAATGGAGACAAGTCAGCAGCGCAGTGACGTCCCTAACTGATGCACAGAGGAGTAGTCCACCCTGGGTCCCGACTTTGAACAGCTAGCGGTTCATCTGTGGTCACCTAATAACCTCTCCACGCAGGAGAGGGGGGCAGAGCAGAAAAGAGACGGCAGATCAACTGATCTAAAATTTGCTGTGTGGCAAAAAAAATATCTGTGTTTTGTCAGCGAGCATAAGTACGATACCTCAGGATACTAGTGCTCCAGTTTACAAGTTTTTTGAGATTGGCATTGTTTCTCAAATTTTTGTTCTGCGTTAGGGTTGCAAGCAAAAATTCGGGTTTTCTGAGCACACCACTGTTGTTGGTGTAGCGAATGTCACAGAGAACCCCGTAAAATATGTGTTTTGTCAAACATGGACAGGAAGAAGACAGTGCTTAAAAAATAACTGAATGACATTAGAAATCATCAAAAATATGACAGAGCTTGTGTAACCTGAAGTAAGGCAAATACTGTACGTTATGACATTACTTCGTAAAACTGCAGCAATTGTTATTACAATTTTTTAAAGGCATGTTGATTGGCAACACTAAATTGGCCCTAGTGTGTGAATGTGAGTGTGAATGTTGTCTGTCTATCTGTGTTGTCCCTGCAAAGAGGTGGCAACTTGTCCAGGGTGTACCCTGCCTTCCGCCCGAGTGCAGCTGGGATAGCCTCCAGCGCCCCCCGCCACCCCGAAGGGAAGAAGCGGTAGAAAATGGATGGATGGATGGACCATAGTAAGCAAACAAATAAACGTAAATGTAGTCTCAGAGACTTACATCAGCGAACATGTTCTAATCCATCCATCCATCCATTTTCTACCACTTGTCCCTTTGCTTTACATAAAAGACCCATTCATAAGACTCGACTCGTTTGGCCAGCGGATCGCAGCTGTTGCATATCAGTGCATAAACATCTTACGGTGTGTAGATTCTAGAACCCTCTGGTGAGCTACTGCTAACTCGTATCGACCAGTTGGACACCCGTGGTACTGGTCTTTTAAAATTAAAAAACTATAGCGGCACCTCTAAAAATAACAGAACAAAAGGGGGGAAAACCCCATATAAAGCAAAAACAAATCTCTGAAGCAAATGTTCCATGTGATGTTTTGCCCTTTGAGAACGGTCGCGATGCCGCAGTAGGTTGGCCTTTCTGGTATTCTCTTTCTGTCAGCGAAGGCTTAAAGTACAGAAGAACATATTCAAGCCGCAGCGTCAAGCGGTAGAGGCGCCCGACAGAATACTTTATGGCTTGCGGAGAGAGCAGCAGCAGGTTCCCACCGCCTCGGTATAACAACTGTGAAAAATTCAATTCCTCCCTGCCTTTCCCACCCGATGTTTCAAGGATAAAGGATCAAGAGGCTACCTGCTGGTCCAATGCGGTTCACTCACATGACCCAGAAGACTCTCAGATGAAGGCCATTCTTTTACTTGACTTATGCGCCCGCTGCCATTTAGTGACATCTGCGCACCCATCAACAACAGTCCTCTTAAAATTGTTGCTGAGTATCCCACTTTTATTAAATGTCACCACCAAACTCACCTTTTTTCATAGTGTGTCAGCTCAGGGAGCAAAACGGGGACAACCTGTATGTTGACTTCAGCGTGGCGCCTGCGTCCTACTGTGGTATTGATATAGCGTTAAGGGGCTCAGGGTTGACGAGGCACCAAGTAAAAGCCAAAGACTAAAAAGATGAGTTTTCTCCAGAGCTAAGCAGCTCTAAGGGTCCAACGCAGTGCGGTCTCTCCCCCTCTGTGCTATTTTCTATGACTCAGATAATAAGAGTTGATGAGAATAGAAGAAATGTGTGAGTGTAGACTGTAGCAAATGCAGTCCAGATTTGATCCAGTTTTTTTTCCAGCCAACAGCATCCCTAGTGGTCATTCCCAGAGTCGGAGCTGCAGCTGATTTGATAGTTCCAACAAAGCTGTCATCTGTCAACATGAAGTCTACTGGGCCAAATGATGTGCCCCAGTTACTCCAGTTAGACTGTCCTGGTATTTCGGTTCAGACGTTGATTGGCAGGTCCCTGGACTGGAATGGTTCACGAGGACACATTGATCATTTCCAAACACAGAAACATTTGTCACAGCAGACAACATTGTTTTAATTCATGTTTTTTTTAAATGTAATTAAAGCAGGGGTGGGTAATACAGTCGTCCCTCATTTATCGGGGTAATTTGGAACCGTACATAACCGGTAAACAAATGTCCCCACAGTAGGATTATTATTAATACATTCTATATTTTCTTAGTTGAACCTTCTAAATGTGTTTTTTTAACATATATAGAGCCCTCAAAACATGAAATAACAGATACAGTGGAATTTGTATTTACGAACTTAACAAAGCATTGTTCCCCATTGGAATCAATGCAAACTAGTTTTGACAAAAAGTCCCTATTTCAGTAAAAAAAAAAAGAAGCACACTTTGAATACACTGTTAGAGTTGTCCCGATACCAATACCGGTACCGGTACAGTACCGGTAACAAAAAACTAATAATAAATCATCCAGATAGCCACGAATCGGCGGCCTCGTCATTCTGACCCGAAAGCAGAACTTTGCAGACCCATTGACGGATAAAGTGAAAGGTGTTACCCGCGACAAAAACATCAGCCCTGGAGGGAATGTATCCCTTGTGCTCCTCGACTACGGTCTGCATTTGGGCCGAACAGCAGGAAAGTTGTAACGACTACATTATTACCTATCACTCTTTATAACTCCTTGTGCCGATTTGAATGCTTATTATTTCAGTGTTTACCTAACTTTGAAGTAAAGGTGGTAATACTAATCGACATGTTTGGTGAGGCACGTTTTAAAGCAGCACTCCCTGTTTAAAGCGTCACTTTTTTCGTTAGTTTTGAAGCCAAAATACCTCCATATCCTCTTTATGAACAAGTAGAATTGTCGTTTTTTTGGCCTTTTTTCTTCTCTACTGTGTTTTTGCGTGTATGCGCTTTGTGTGTGCGTTTTGACACACTCAACATCATGCGCCTCGGCTCTGTACGTCACCGCCACACGGCAGCATGCGGCACTATGGTACCGTTTTCAATTCATTAGTACAACTGCGATACTTTATTAGTACCGTTATACCTTACAACCCCAATATAATATATATTTATATATATGTATGTATGTATATTATTTTATTTTTTTTGTTTTGTTTTGTTTTTTAAAGACAAATCTTTGTGTCACTATTGGCCGATGTCAACAATTTGGCTTTTTCTCACTGTGTTTCTTGCTGTTTTCCCAATTTTTGCTGGTGTTTCATTTTTTGGCCAATGACAAATGAGTCACAGGCCACAGATGGCCCCTGTGTCGCACTTTGGGCAGTCCTGCTGTAGAAGCGAACGGTTTATGGCCACTGTAGTCTTAGTACTTTGTTATATTTTTTCATCCAATGGTCACGTATGGGACATGAGTCATGTCAATCAATCAATCAAAGTGTATCTATATAGCCCTTAATCACAAGTGTCTCAAAGGGCTGCACAAGCCACAACAACATCCTCGGTTCAGATCCCACATCAGGGCAAGAAAAAACTCAACCCAATGGGCACAATGAGAAACCTCGGAGGGGACCGCGGATGTTTACTGGATGTGAAATGTTTTACCCAAGGACTAGGATGGCGGAAACGGGGATCTAACCTGGAACCCTCAAGTTGTTGCCACGGCCGCTCTACATGATGGGATGAAAGGCTGAGATTTAAAGAGAGAGGCAGAGGCATACGAGTGTGTTCAGGGGTTAAAATGCTTGCCTGATGGTCTGTTGGTCATTCTTCAGGTAGGGTTGTCACTGATCTCATATTGATACTTTTTTTTTCTAAAAAGTTTGCGATCGACCGGTAGATTGTGATCGATGGGTTGGCGACCCTTGTTTTACATGATTATGGGTTCACAATTAAACTATTCTGATAACACAAATGGGAAAGTTGGCGGTGGCGATGCCTTCATTCATTGAACTATAGGAAGCTAGCCTGTTAAGATAAGATTTGAATGGAGCCGGATTTTGAGGACACGTTCCTTCAAAAGAGCATTTCAAAGACTCGTTCTTATGTGTATGCATATATTTTTAAGTAATTTGTTTGTTCAGGGAAACAATCACTTGTGGCAGTAATAAAATACAAGTTTGGTCAATAAATTAAAATATATACATTACACTAATATAGACACTATTAGTAAGAATTATTTCGAAATAATTTGGCTTTTGTTTCCATTTTAAACATTCCACAAGACAAGGTGCCATTTCGAACGCAAGATGTGATGCCAAAAATATTGACGTAATCATAGTAGTGTCAACTAGATACACTGCTGTACTTGGTATCATTACAGTGGATGTTAGGTGTAGATCCACCAATGGCGTTTACATTTTGACGCTGGTGAGCTACGGTGTGTAGTGAAGCATGTTTAGCTATTCCTCCTTCTGTAGGGATGATACTTGTAAGAAACTTACTTTATTTGTCGCCATGGAGGCGAGGATTAGTGATTTAGAAGTAGCTAAAACACTGCCGACTGCGGCTGGACTTTAGCTGCTAGCTAGCTAGCCATGTTCTTAAAGCACCTCTTCCTGAGGGTGTTTCAGTGTTATAGCTTCACCTTTATTGTTAGTTTTTACCAGTACCAGTGGGACTGGTACTTTTCAGAGGCTGTATAGTACCTAATATGATTCATTAGTATTGCGGTACTATACTAACCGTAGTTCACATTAGACATCACATTTTTTTGTAATGTGAAAGACTTCATAAAAAATTTGAATTTGACAAAAAAATCTGAATTGGATATCCTACCCTGCAGTGTGAACATATCATAAGACCATAACCTTTGACTCCCCCGTCTTCCAGGAAAATCCATGGTTTTTCCGTGCTAATCTCCGTTGGCACCGTGTTCAAAACTTGTTGGCAAAAAGACTTCCGCTATGGTTGAGACAGTTCACAGCGATTTGAGAAAAGCCATGAACCGCGCATTCCAGAGCCCTCGCTGTGTGTCGAGGTGAGTCCGGCTATATCCAGCCGGAACTTCTCTAAATCGCGCACCTAATTCCCCCCCCCCCCCAGAAGTATGGTGTTCCACACCTCAAGAGCCAGCTTTTTCAGCTGAGGCAGCCAAGGTTTCCGCCTTCGGCTTCCGCCCAGCTCACAATACCCCCAAACTCTATGGTCCCTTTCATGAGCAGTGAGGGGAGACCCAAGTTGTCTGGCCCCATGGGTGAAGGCCCGGCAACTAGGCGCTCCCCGTCGAGGTCCACGTCCGGGTGAGGCGACGTTTGCCCATGTTTGTGTGTCTTCATAGGGGTCATTTGAGCTGCTCTTTGTCTATGGGTTATTGGTGTTTATCATTTATGGGTTATTTGTGCTCTCTAGTCATCTGTGGTTAGATTAGATCTCCGACCAGAGGACTTGCAAACAGCTGAAAGGCATTTCTTTGGATACATACGAAAATAATCTATTTGCAGCAAGACTGGGTTCAGTCCAAGTACAGAAAAAATAATTCAATTTTAACGCCTTTTCAAGCATTCAAAGTGATGCATGAGAGATGTCTCGCAGTATTAACTATTAATACTGAGATTGTTGTGATGCCTCCATTTGACATTTTAGTTGCGAGGAATCACAGATGTGGAATAAAAGATGGAAAAATAGAAGACATTTGCAGGAAAAACATTCTGTCTGTGGTGAGATTGTTGGAAATGGGGGGTATACAAATGTAACCTTCGAGCATTTAGAGCGTTCCTCTAATGGCCGCTCATCGTGCTGGTTGCTATGAATGAAAAATAAAAGCACTCTAAAAATACAGTTGTACAAAAACAAGTAAAAAAAAAATTCCATTTGTCCGATTGGGCTGTTTTATTATTGATATAAGTACAAATGCAGAAGAGTGGATCGTTTCTGCACGGCAACAAGAAGAAAATCCGAGCTTCTTTCGTGCTGTAAAGTCTTACAAAACTACGACGACTGCATTCATTAAATATTATATTTTTTTCTTTTTTAGATCATAATTGTTGTATTTATTCATTTTAGCTTGTTTAAAATGCTTAAAAGTTGTAAATAATTCACATGTCAGTATGTTTTCACTTTACAGCTTTGCCAATTTCACTTCGCCATTCCAGTCAGCCATAATAGCAGCATTGTTTGTTTGTTGATAGTAATACTATATCATACCGTGTATATATGGCAGTGGCGGGCCGTGCGTTTCCCACCTAGGCCTTCAGTGATGTCCTGTGTCCAACGATTACCTCTCAAACTACCATAATTGATGTCACCACATGACCATTGCTGGAGAAATACTATACAGAAACACATTTACGCACTACTGCGCATTGTACAAAACAAGTTATTTTCTGGCGCATTTACAAATCAATAAACCCGCATCAGCAATTAAAACATATCTTATGTGGTACTGTCAAAATTAAAATTGCAAAACCATATTAAACGTAAAAAAATAAAGAACTAAAATATCTGAACTCACATTTCATCGCCGGGACAGCCGAGTTAGCTTGGCCGACTGTCAGGTTCAAACACTGATGACATCTATTAAACAGACGAGAAGCAAGGAATCATGCAGAGACAGGGTTAAATTTGGCTCATTTGAGGAGACATGTTTTTTGAGCTGTACTCTAGTTACAGATCCAAACTTCGCTCTAAAGTCTAGCCCACGTGCTTCCTCTATTTATTTGGGAGGTCCCTGGTTACATCACTGAAGTTGTCGCTGAGGGAATGGGGTTAATCTCGACAGCTCTAGTTAGACACAATATATGATTGTACAAGAAATGCAAATGTATTGACACTGGTGATATCGCCTTGTCTCTGCTCTGTCTGCCTCACGGCGGTGTTCGGCCTTGACAGTCAGCAGGCCGTTCCTGGACACAGACACTGATACGAGACTGGCTTGCAATCTTTTGGATTGCCAGCTTTGCACAGACAATGAAAAATACCATTTCAGCACAATTGACAATAATTATAGCAACAGCCCTTAAGCATAAAAGTGGTGTGATAATATATACATAATTATTCTAACACCGACAACGTCTCAAAAGATGCAGATTCTCTTTAAATATCCTTCTTGAAAATGGCCTTGCAAATATACAGGTAAGTGTTGTCTTGTCTAATCATAAAAGATGCAGACGAGGCATGTTGGCTGAGTTCTTAAAGTTTACTCCACAGCGTGCTCATCAATACCATCAAGCTGCGCATGTGCTTCACTACTGTGGCATGCTGGGTAATGAAGTTCTTATGTTACCTAGCTCATAACATCACAATATATCTGCCTTAGGCCATGTAGAAGGCCTTACTGACAACAACTTGTGATCTGATTGGCTACCGCAACTGTCTGTCAAATGTTTGTGTCCGTTCTGTTACAGTGCACAGACGCCCGCATTGTTGATTCTGAAGGCCTCAGGCAGATTTGGTACTGCATGGCAACATAAGCTAGCTGAATTCTGATTGGATAAAAACTCTATAACCTAAAAACAACAGCACTGGAAGGAGCATAATATGACATGAGGAGAATATGAATACTTTTAGATATTTAGGGAAAGTAAATAAAAAATGATTTTTATCTTTAATTATGATCATAATTTCTGGATATGTTAGGCCAGCAGACAAGGCCTTGCTGGCCCTGACGGCACACCATTGAGCCACTGGTTCGGAAGTCTGTCTCGGGCTAAGGCTGTCTAGCCTAGCATACAATCTGGTGAGGGCTCTCTCCAAGTTGTCCTCCAAGGCGGAAAAGTGAACCTGGTGTTCACTCAAGACCGCACTCATGACCCCAAGGTCAGGTGTCCTGGGGGATCGGAACAGAGGGGGCAGACTGAGGTTTGCCGGTGTCGCCTGGTTCCGACATGGTTGGCTGGAACATACTGTTACGTACGGCGGAGGAAGGAGACAATACCGAAACCAGGATCGGTTCAACAGGTTTATTTTTATTTGAGCAAACTAGCTAAAATGCTAACTTGGATGTTAGCTTTTAGGTAAAATATTATTAAGTCCCAAGAGTGCCAAATTAGTTCTATAGTGTTCCGGCATCATACCAAATTTAATAGATGTTAGCTAACTAGCTAAAATGCTAATAATTAGTATGCTAACAATTAGTATGCTACCACATAGCGTGATATCAAGTTTAGAAGTACCAAGCCAGTTCTATAGTGTTCTTACATCATGCCAAGTGTATAGTTGCACTATTTATTGGCCAACTTTGTTTAACACGCAAAGAATTTGACTTGGTAGACTGTGCTCTCTTTCAGTGACAGGAGTTTTTAATTTAGTTTTATTCATAGGCTTTTGACGAGGATGTATTTTAGTTGTAGTCATAAATTACTCACAAATTGATTTAGTTTTAGTCGACTAAATTCCTCAACATTTTAGTTGACTAAAATTACAGAAAATGTTGTCGACTAAAATATAAATTATGAAAGATGCTGCATCTTTGAAGTTGTTGTGAAACCAATTCTATGAATGTTATTGCAGAGCATCTCAAAAATTAAATTCATAACAAGATAAAATGTACATATTTCATATGTACATTTCACACTAACCTTACTGTGTGTAATTATTTGATCAATATATCTAAACATTTCGTTCACCTTGCGGTAATCCACACAGAACCGCACAGACCCATCCTTCTTCCCTACCAGAACGATGGGGCTGCACCACGCACTGTGGGATCCTTCTATTACCCCCAATTCCAGCATGGATTTTAATTCCTCCCGAACTACTTTGGGTTTGTGTTCGGGGGTAATATTTTTATTATTATTATTATTTTTGTTTCATCTTATTATTTATTTGTGTGTGGCGTCGCGCGGGTCTCGCTTCCTGTTGGGTGGAGTCCGTGCCTGTGTGGCCCGACCTTGCGCTGTGGGGTCTCTGTTGGCGACTTGATGTGGTGGCGGCGCGGCGCCCATGTCTGGTCTGGATGCTGTGTCTCGGTTGTTTGGGCGGTGGTGTGTTTGTGCGGGTTTGGGTTGGGGTGGTGGGGTCTTTTGGTGGGGGGTGGGGGGGTGGGGGGGGTGGGTGTTGGTGTCTCTTGTTTGCGTGTTGGCGTTTGGGCTGGCTGGCGGGCTGGCGCTGGCTGGTCTCCGTGATCCTGTTGGCGTGTGGTTGCCGGTCGCAGTTTTTTTTTTTTTGATCGCTTTAATTTGATTGGGTGGTGCTGGCTGTCTGGGGGTATTGCGGCTGCTGTTTCTGCTGCCATTTGTTTGTGGTGTGGGCGCCCGTGGCTGCTGGGTCTGGTGCAGGGGGGTGGCTGATGTTGTGACTGGTGGCAGCGCGCGCGCGTGGTGGTTGTCGGGGCTGACAAGCTGTGTATATGTATGTATATGTGTGTGTATGTGTATGTATGTATGTATGTATGTATATTTATGTGTATGTGTATATATGTGTATGTATATGTATATATGTGTATGTGTGTGTATGTGTACATGTGTATGTGTATGTATATAGATATGTATGTATATTTCTGGGGGTACGTTCTGGGCCTGCTTGTCAGGTGGGGGTCGGCGCCTCAGGCTACTGCATCCGGACAGCGTGTCTGGAGCTCCTGGGTCCCACCGTCCATCCCTTCCGGGTGCCCGTCTTGGTTGGGGCCTGCTGGGTCAAGTCCCTGCGTCTACTGTGGTAGCTTGGTGCTGCAAGGTTTTCCGAGGTGCTGCGAGTCAGCCAGTTGTTGGGGTAGTGACCTTGTGTGTCAGCATGTCTGTGATCTTCTTTTAATTCTTTTTTAAAAATATATTTAATTATTTATTTATTTTTATTTTTTTAATATATTTTATTAATTTTATTTTTTATTTTTTTCCCCTACCTCAGGGGGGGGACTCGGCGGGGCGGTTGCTGGCTGTTCCTTCTCCATCGTTGGGGTCCCTGCGGAGGAACATATACATTCACTGTACAAACATACATATACACATACTGTACATATACACTCACTGTACAAACACTTATACACATACTGTACATATACATTCACTGTACAAACACATACTGTATACACATACTGTAAATATACATTCACTGTACAAACACACACATACACATACTATACATATACATTCACTGTACAAACACACATATACACATACTGTACATATACATTCACTGTACAAACACAGATATACACATACTGTACATATACAAGTACATATGCACACATACACTCATGCACATAATCACGTTTCATCAAACATATATTAATGTTGTTGCCCTAGGGTAAACTGGATATAACAAATCGCACTCTGACAAAGCTTAACCTATTGTTACTATAACAATCTACAAGGTTAATGTAGGTTGCTTCTCTTTCTTCCCCTCCATTTTTCTGCATTCTTTCGTATGTCAAGTTATCATTACGTATACCTGTATGTATTGTTGCATTTGAACAACTGTATTGTTGATAATAAAGGTTAAGTATTGGCATTGTTCATTAGCAATAGCGCTATTTCTATTGGTATTTGTATTGCTCCATTTTTAGTGTAATAATGCTCATTGTCATTTCTGTATTTTTTATTTTCGCTAACTGCTTATTTGCTATTACTTTTACTATCATATTTGTACATGTCGTATTTGCTGGTGTTGCTCTATTGTTGTTGTTGTTGTTGTTGTTGTTGTGTTTGCTGTTGTTGTTTTTGTCTCTCTGTCTAATCCCCCTCTTCTCCCCACAATTCCCCTCTCTGTCTTCCTTTTTTTCTCTTTCTATCCCCTCCTGCTCCGGCCCGGCTGCACCAAATGATAATATAAATACATTTAAAAAAGTCAAATACAAATAA
Organism: Entelurus aequoreus; assembly: GCF_033978785.1. NCBI lineage: Eukaryota > Metazoa > Chordata > Actinopteri > Syngnathiformes > Syngnathidae > Entelurus > Entelurus aequoreus. The sequence continues at coordinate 34,231,308 of NC_084743.1, forward strand.
GGCAACAAGAGAAGTATCCTACACTTCTCTTTTGTAAAGTAAATCTGAACAGCCGATATCGGCATCTACATCAACTATATGATTTGCCTGAGAAGCTGGACAGGACAAAAAAAAAAAAAAAAAAAAGATGATAAATTTGGGTGCCTCCGCCCCGGTCCGAGCGCCGGAACTCGTTGTCCACATCACCTACATGCCGTGTGACCTCAAAGGGTCCTTGCCAGCGGGCAAGTAATTTTGAGCTGGATGTTGGAAGTAACACAAGCACTTTTTCTCCCGGTGAAAATTTTTTAAGCTGAGTCCCCCTGTTATACGCGCGCTGTTGACGTTCCTGGGCACGGAGCAAATTCTCGCGTGACAAGTGCCCCACCGTGTGGAGTTTTGCTCGCATGTCCATGACGTATTGGATTTCATTTTTGCTGGAGCTTGGACCCTCCTCCCAGCTTTCCTTAATTACGTCCAAGACCCCGTGCGGCTTCCTACCGTATAATAACTCAAAAGGCGCAATGCCTGTGGAGGCCTGAGGTACCTCCCCGTTGCAAACAGTAGTGGATCCAGCCATTTATCCCAATTTGGTTTGTCCTCGTGCGTAAACTTACGGATCATGGTTTTCAGCGTCTTATTTAGCCGCTCCACCAGGCCGTCTGTTTGTTGGTGGTATACGCTGGTGCGGATCGCTTTAATTCCCAATAATCCGTACAGTTCCTTTATTGTGCGTGACATAAAGGACGTGCCCTGGTCAGTCAGAATCTCTTTTGGGATTCCGACTCGGAAGACGACCTGAAACGTGGCCTGCGCGACACTCTTTGCAGAGATGGAGCGCAGTGGCACAGCTTCGGGATGCGCGTTGTGTAATCCACCAGGACTAGCACAAAGCGATATCCCCGTGTGCTCGGGTGGAATGGTCCGATGAGGTCCATACCCATTCTTTCGAAGGGGACCTCCATGAGTGGCAATGGCCGCAATGGCGCCTTTGGGGTGGCCGCCGGGTTCACCAGCTGACAGTCCGGGCAGGCAGCACACCAGCGGCGCACGTCTGCCCGGCCAATAGAATCGGACCGTGACCCGATTGAGTGTTTTATTAAACCTTATGTGGCCAGCCATGGGACTGTAGTGCGCCAATGGAAAACCATTTCCCGGTGGTGTTTTGGCACCAACAACTGGGTGATTTCTTCTCCTGTTTGAGTGTCACGACTCACTCGGTATAACCTATCTCTAATAATTGAGAAGTGAGGGAATACCCGCGCCTTTTCCGGGCGCACCAGCTGACCGTCGGTGTAATCCACCTGGTCCTAGGCCGCGCGCAAAGTTTCATCGCGGGACTGCTCGAGGGAAAAATCTTCCGTAGGATGCCAATGGGGGCACGGGCGGGCTTCCAGCAAATCCCCCGCCGGTTCCTGCTCGGCAGTGTCGGATGGACCCGCGTCACCACTGAGAACCGCGCGGATACTCCCCTTTCCTACAGTCCATGAACGCACCCCCACGCATTGTGTCAGTAGACGGTTAAACCCCGGCCAATTTGTGCCCAAAAGTACGGGGGGTGTAAGGTGCGTACTTATGGCTACCATGACACTATGCTTTTGGCCCTCATGCCAAATTTCCACTGGCACCATAGGATACTCGTGCACATCCCCATGAACACACCTAATTTTTATCCGTGTTGCCTGCCTCAAAGCCCCGGGTCGAACCAGGTTTTGGTGGATCATGGTCTGTCTGCAGCCTGAATCCACCATCGCCTGGTGTATACTCCCCTGCATCTTTACCTGGACACAGTACGTCTCACCCGGGCCGGGGGAAGGGCACTGAAGGGCCGGCCACCCGGGTCACGTGCCCCACCTCCACCGGGTCGCCCACGCCTCCAGTACGCCTGCCCAAGCATTCGAGGGGCCGTCTGCGCGGGAGATGTTCTGGAGGCAGCAGCCGGGACCTGCGGAGAAAGGGCAGACGGAGGGTCACGCGGGTTAAGGTGGGGAATGTGTACTGCTCTCTCCTTCTCCTGTCGCGCGCTATGTCCGTGCGGCGTTGGTACCGGTTGCGCCTCGCGGTGGACGGCCAGGTGGTCCTCTGCGAGGGTCACCGCAGCTGCTAGGTCCCGGGGCCGGTGGTACCGGATCCAGTCCGCCGTCCGCTTCGGGATCGCCTCCAGGAATTGCTCACGGATGATCTGATCCATCAGCTTGTCGTCTCCCTCTCCCGGCTACAGCCAGCGCGTCGCCGCCTCCTGTAGCCGCTGGCAGAAGGCGGATGGCCGGTCCTCCTCCCCCAGACGCATGGACCGGAACCGGCGTCGGTAGTCTTCGGCGGTGCCTCCCATTCGGTCCAGCACCGACCTCCTCAGGTCCGGGAAGTGCACCCTGGAGGCCGCCGGCAAGCTGAGCGCCGCTCGCTGCGCCACCCCCGCCAGGAGCGGCAAGAGCCGCAGCCCCCACTATTCTTCCGGCCACGCGCAAGCTCTTGCCGTGGCCGAAAAAATGTCAATGAAGGCATGGGGGTCTTCCTTCTCCCCCATGCGCTGCGCGGTGACGGCCGCTGATGTTGGCTGTGCCGTGCCCACTTGGTCTGCCATCGTCTGCAGGATCTGGCACTGCTGGGCCATCTGCCGGCGGACCGCCTCAAGCTGCTGGTGGTTGGTCGCCGTCACCTCGGCGAGCACGCTTGCGAATGCCGTCAGGGGGTCATCTTCCCCCGCCTTTGGTGCTCCAGCAATGCTGGGCGCCAAATTGTGGAGGTCTTGCTCCTCTGGGTCCTTTAGACCACCAAGCAGAGACATGACATTTTCGTTCATGGATGTGAACAATGATTTATTTTTCAATAAATGTTTCTTCTCCATAGTCAAAGCATCTTGCTCTCCAACCACCATCAACAAACCACCCTTCTCCTTCCACCCTTCGCCTTTAACAGAGCGACAGGTGATCAGACAAACACTCACTGCTGTGTCACCTACTCACCTGCCGCTAATCTTGAGGCCGTTTGGCTGTTTGGTTGCTTGTCTATGCATGGTGCAATCGTGTGTGCGCAATGTATATCCATCCATCCATCCATCCATCCATTTCGGGGTCTCGGGGGGTGCTGGAGCTTATCTCGGCTGCATTCGGGCGGTAGGCGGGGTACACCCTGGACAAGTCGCCACCTCATCACAGGACCAACACAGATAGACAGACAACATTCACACTCACATTCACACACTAGGGCCAATTTAGTGTTGCCAATCAACCTCTCCCCAGGTGCATGTCTTTGGAGGTGGGAGGAAGCCGGAGTACCCGGAGGGAACCCACGCAGTCACAGGGAGAACATGCAAACTCCACACAGAAAGATCCCGAGTCCGGGATTGAACTCAGGACCTTCGTATTGTGAGGCACATGCACTAACTCCTGCTCCACCGTGCTGCCCGCAATGTATATTATTGGATATTATTGGTTAATAATTTTTTGTTTTTTATGATAGGTTGATTGGCAACACTAAAATTGGCCCTAGTGTGAGAATGTGAGTGTGAATGTTGTCTGTCTATCTGTGTTGGCCTTCCGATGAGATGGCAACTTGTCCAGGGTGTACTCCGCCTTCCACCCGAATGCAGGTAAGATAGGCTCCAGCACCCCCCGCGACCCCGAAAGGGATAAGCGGTAGAAAATGGATGGGATGGATGTTGTTTTACTTTTGTAGCTGTGTGTAGAAGTGGCACTGCTGGAGTGGCAGCTGGTTGCATCAGCTCTGCTCTTATAATGTCTTTAGTGTCCTTTGCGTTCTTTGATGTTTCCCTCTTAGACATATGTTTATGTGTGCTATGGCTGAGGTTTTTTTTCTCCTTGGTCTCAGTCTGGACCCCCTCTCTAGGGGCCCAAGCTTAGACTGATTTTTTGTTTCTCCCCCCTCTTCCTCACCTTTTTTGTAAGGGGCGCCGGAAGTTGGCAGACCCGTCAGCAATCCCGTTCTGTCTCCCTGTAATGTTTGTCTGATCTTGAATGGGATTGTGTTGAACATCTTAATTTCCCCTTGGGGATTATAAAAGTACTTCTGATTCTGTGAGTTTATCAAAGGGCAGTTATCAATCTAATTTTTTCGATCATTTTAATTTAAAAGGATAATACTAAACCATTAGGAGTTTTGCTGCGGTCATTATTATTACAGTTTATTGTTACATCCCTACAATACAGTCTTGTTTTCCCAGTAAAAAGTCCAAACACCGTGGTTTACAAAGACAGTAGTTCTGATTGGACCCCTCCGTAATTTAACCCCCGCCTCGCTCCCACATGCTACTGTGGTTGGATGGATCACTAACTTCTTCTACACACCTAAAGACCAAATTAAATATGATTGGACTTCGTCTCTGTCAACATTTTCGTCTCGTCTTTTTTCGTCGACTAAATTGCCAATTAATGTCGACATTGTTTTCGTGTACGTGCATTTGTTGTGATTTGTTATCGTCCTATTCCAGTCATGGAAAAACAGGTCGTGGACGATAACTAAGACAACATTTTTTGTCAACCAAATCAACACTGTTCTCTTTGTTCAATGCAAGAAACAAACAAAAAAAACGAGAGAGCACCACGAGTTAAGAGAGTAGCAAAGCAGTTATATAGTGTTTTTACATCATGTATAGTTGCGAGCAAAAAATGCTAACGGTCGCAAGCAGCCTACACAAAAATGATATGCAGCAAGAGTGCTTACATAATTTATTGTAGGGTTGTAGATTACAATAGTAGATTATGTTGTATGGCATATTTGAATAAGATATGTTAGGAAGCATTTATATTATCACAATCTTTACATGTTATCAGCTATCCTTGGGAGTGCAGTCAGCCTTTTTGTTTGTATAACCGTAAGCAAATAAAGTGTTGTTTTTTTTTCTTCGTCTTTGATTATCATTAAAAAACAAGGAGCCTTGGCAAGCTTTAGTCCGCTGCTGTAATTTGTTTTGTTCAGTCGGCACAGGAAAGCACAAATGCAGGTTGCTGGTTTGCTTCACGCGAGGGTGAAGGCATTGGGATTAGCTGGGGAAAAAATTGTAGGGAAAATCTGTCTCTACTCCTCCTCCTTCTTCTCTCCCGTCTCATCAATGGCTGCCATCCATAAACTTGTGCCAGCTGTTGCCCCGCGCTAAACCCTGCTTAAGAGAAAGCGACCTAAAAGGCCCAATGGAGAGGGCGTCTCAACTGTGAGGTTGTTGCGCCACCACTACATCTGGCCAGGACTGGAACTGCAGTCTTAGATGCAAAGTAGTAGTGAAAAATAAGCAAAAAATGATACATCCCCATCCATCCATTTTTCTACCGCTTGTCCCTTGCGGGATCTCGGGAGGGTGCTGGAGCCTATCTCAGCTGCACATGTGAGAATGAATAATAGACTATGTAATTTTTTTTTTTTTTGATATTGCAGAAGTCAATATGATGAAAATCTGTGGCATGGCTTTAGCTTGTAAACTGTTCCAAAAGATCGGACAGAAAAAACTTATTAAATTGTTTTCAATTAGAAAAAGATTAAATGTAATGAATTCAAGGTAAACTGGAATAATAAGAATAACTTAAGTGAGAATACATAAAAATACCAATTAGATAGAAACTAAAACAAATTAAATCAAATAGGGGTAAATTGTTGAACTAACTAAATAGGATAAAACAAAGTTTAAAAACAAAGTTAAAAGAAAGCAGAATATTAGGCAATATTTTACTAATCATGAGAAATTAATGAAATACATTGTTTGATTTTGTTGAAAAATTTTAATAATTGAATTGAGAATAAATAAAGATAAACAAATAGAAACTAAGAAAACATTACAATAAAGACAGTAACGCTCAATAAGTAAATAGATAGATAGATAGATAGATAGATATATAGATAGATAGATAGATAGATAGATAGATAGATAGATAGATAGATAGATAGATAGATAGATAGATAGATAGATAGATAGATAGATAGATAGATAGATAGATAGTACCTTTTTGATTCCTTCAGGAGAGTTCCGTCAGGAAAATTTAAATTCCAGCAGCAGTGTGCAGAATTGAGATCGAATTAAAAAAGTAAATAGTAAATAATGGGCGTATAAATGGAAATAAAATAGAAAATATAACAATAAGAATAAAAAGAAAAAGCAACATTAACAATAAAAATATAACAGTAAAAATAAGAATATAACGAGAAAAACTAGGCAGTAAATAACTTCTTAGTAACATTTTGTCAATTTTATTAAATAATAATCATCTAAATTAATAGAAAATTAAAAATAGGTAAGAGTAAGTAAAAATTATGTTTTTTAAATTGGAGTTAAAAAAAACATGAATAAATGTAGGTGACATATTAAAAACAAATGTAATGATAGTGACTTGCTTGAAATATGTTGCTTGATTTTGTTGAATAATGTTTAAATGTATGTTAAATAACAATAAACATACAGGATAAAAGACAATAAATAAAACAAGTAAAGATAAATGATTAAATAAATAATACTGTATTAACGACAAATGCATGAATGGTATTGCTTCATTTGATTTAATAATAAGAATGATTTAAATGAGATCAAATAACAAAGGAGATGTGTTACATTAAATTAAGAAAGTAAAGACAAATGATTTTAAAGGAAATAACTTCTTAATAATGACAAAAGAAGCCGATTTTTGTCATTTAATACTATTTAAAATGAGCTGTGAGATGTATCAGTAGGAAATAAAAAATATAAGTAATGGTAAATTAAAAATAATATTTTGTAAGTAAAACATATAAATGAATGCAGAAAATATATAAGGAAATAACTTAATGATGAAGACAAATGCTTGAAATATATTGCTTGTTTTTGTTGAATATGATTTAAAATGAGATTAAACATCAATTAATAATAAATAATATATTATTTACAATGAATAAAGTAAATATAAATGATTGAATTAATACATAAATAATACTGTAGTAATGATGACAAATGCATGAACAATATTGCTTCATTTTGGTAAATAATAATTACAATGAGATCAAAAAACAAATGTTAAAAATACATGATAAAAAAGTAATTAACTTATTAATAATGACACAATAATGAAATATATTGCTTTATTTGGTTACATATTATGAATAATTCAAATGAGATCAAATAACACATGTCATATAAGATAAATTACAATAAATAGAATATATGTAAATGATTAAATGTGTGTATAACATTATAACAACAACAAAATTAAATAAAATACAGTGCTGGGTTTTGTTGAAAGTGGCAAACACGTTTCTGCTTTTGAGATGAAGAATGAATAATTCATTGTCAAATTGATATGAAAAGAGGAGGACAGAGGTGACCAATTAACACACTTGTTATTTTTTTAAAGTAAATTCCAGCTTTGTGGAACAAGCGCAAAGGCCAACTGAAAAAAAAATAAAAATACACGTGACAGTTTGTGGATGAGGGCTTAGGGACAAACACGTCACGAGTTCAGGCAAGGGTTAGTGTGGCAGTGACGGCTCGTCTCCACATCATCGTCACCTCCAAACTCAAATCTGCACCAACATGGTTAGACTCCGCATGATGCCAGACACGTCTGTTACTTTGACAGCAGGTCAGCAGCGTTTTAGGATGAATGTTTTAATCCAACACAAAGGGTCAATCACAGGACACGCTGACCTGAAGTTCACTTTATTATTATTTTAAAAAACCACATTGTTCCGTGACGGTTATTGTCATTTTAAACTCGGGAATAAATAAGACACTTGGTTAGTGTTATCGACAAATACATAGCAATTTGTGCTCAAGTGAAAAAGTAAAATGAGGACAAATATAAGACTTTTTTTTTTTTCTAATATATTATTCTTGGATGGTACTTATATGAAGTGGAAGACAGACAGAAAGAGCATACTGCAGATTCCCACCATTCACGGGAATATGTGAACAATTTACACTCATTAAAAAGTGTATTTTTGACACACTGCTCGCCATTTTTATACATTTTGCATCACTTTTATTCCTTCAATGTTGTCGAATAAATAAATATAAAACAAAATAGGGGATATTTATAATAGTTTGGAATAAAAGTGTTGTTATCATTATGATATTTTTTCAAACTGAAACATGTCTATTTTTGACACACAACTCGCTATTGTTATCACTTTTATTCCTTGCAATTTTGGGGGACGAATAAATAATAAATTAGAGAATAACAATTGTAATAAAAGTGTTGTAATTATTATCATATTTTTAAAAAGGAAAATTTGCGAGTTACAGTTTAAAAAAATTACATTTTTGACGCGCGGCTCGCCAGTTTTATTAATTTTTATCACTTTTATTACTTCAATTTTGGAGAATAAATAAATAATTTATTTAAAAAACAGAAATTTTAATAAAAGTGTTGGAAATATCCTATTTTAACGAAATTTGCGAATTACAGATACTCAAATTTTTTTTTTTGACACACTGCTCGCCAGTTTTATACATTTTTAACACTATAATTCGTCCAATTTTGAAGGATAGTAGTAGTAGTAATTTTATTTCAGACCCAGGGGCTATCCATATCACATAAAAAGAAACCATACAGCAATAAAACACAAATAAAAGAAATGCAAGCAGAAATAAAATAAACAAAAAAAACTTGTATACAAATAAAATAAATAAAAAACACTCCACAATATTCAATGTCCAGTATATTTATATGTAAATAAATAATACACATAAAACACAATAATTATTATAAGTTTAATTAAAGTGTTGGCTATGCTATCATATTTTTAATTATTTTTTTTTGCAAGTTACAACTATGCCCATAAAAATGTCTTATTTTGACACTGTTTCCCATTATAATTAATTTGTGTCACCTATTCCTTGAATTTTGTGGATAAATAAATACTAGATTAAAAAAGTAATAATTATCATTGTAATAATTACAGTAAAAGTGTTGTAATTATTTTATTAGCTTAATCTCCAGAACCTTAAAAATACACAATAATTGCCTGTTGACTAGCAACAGAAGCTAACAAGATAAATGCTAAATGCATACACTCTTATCAAACTCCTTTTTATATCATTTTATGAGATTATTTTGTTTGTCCAGATTGTTTGTTCTGTGTTTTATTCCCATTATAATCATTAACATCATCATCATCAACAAACTAAATGGAACATCATGAATTTGGAAAAAATCAAGCAAAAAGTACCAGTATTAGTATTAACAAACTGGCCATGTATTTACTTGGTATTAAATTTATACCAAAACGTTCAGTATAATCCACCTCTACTCTTCTTGGACACTTTCAGGACCTTTTAAGAGATTTTTTGGGGTCAACTTGAAAATTATCAACCTGAAGTATGTATAACAAGTAAATAAATAGATATTATGTATTTCAATGTTTCTGCTTTGTCCAAGCTTTTTTTCTCCTGAGGGCCTTATACAGAAAAAATAATAATGCTGGGACACAAATAATATTTTATGTTTTATTTTGCGTCTTTAAAACGCTAATACCAGTCCAATGTAGGTCAACATATTGTATGCTAACCCGTTTAGTATACACCAAATAAAAAGAACAGCTTTCTGTTACAGATGTCAAATTAAATATTGAGTAGTATTTACAGAAATATTTGTCAAATGTTTAACTAATTCCGTTTTGTAAAATTAATTGTTTTTCTAATGCTTATTTACTGACTGCCCACCACTCAGTTACATTGAATGAGTAAAATGCTGTTTTTTAATTTATTTATATATTTTTCTCCTTGGAGTAGATGGACAGTATATTCTAAAAATATACAAAAATATTACTCTTTTATATTTAATCATGTCCTTGCTTTAGCGTGAATGTACTTTTACTGAAATTATAATTGCACTTTTTGTTGTTGTAAAGTCACTTTTGTATTTTTTATGTAAATGTTTTTATCTTTGTTTTTGACGATGAAAATGTATTTATGTCCATTTTTTGGACAAACAGTATCTAAGTCTTTCTGAGTATATATGACCGTGACATACTTTTATTTGCAACTCTACTGTTAGGTTGTAAAAGATTGAGTGAAATATTGAGTTATTAACTATTGTATAAGAAATATGTGTGTTGGAGTGTATAATAATTGTTATGATAAATCTTTCCCAGACACTACTCCCAATAGTACCACCATTTATACATAATGATACCTATTTTATAATAATACAAAATAATTATAATATATATATATATATATATATATATATATATATATATATATATATATATATATATATATATATATATATATATATATATATATATATATATATATATTTTTTTTTTTTTTTAATTATTATTTATTTTTTTTATTGTAACTTTTTTTTATAGTTTTTTTCTTCTTGTTGGATCAATAAAGCTTCAATTCATCTAAAGTTAGACACATTTCTGAGGAACTCACATGTCAGTGTGGTCTTAATATTCACGAGATGATCATTAAGTCTGCGTAGCAACAACGATGCTTCCAAACATGGATTTAGTGCATTTGGAGCGCTGGCCTCATCACGTCACATGTCCTGATCTCCTAAAGATGCGAGCCCGGGTTCATGTGGAGTTCATCATGGCCGCCCAATGCAGTCGACTACTTCAAATGATCCCTGCAGCCGCAGAGTACCTGTTAAGAAAACATCACAAAGCGTTCACATCATGTATCTAGCTAAAATGTGTATGTTTAGTAAAGGAACAATGGCATTTTCAATTGTATGTAAACCCACGAGAAGCCACATACAGTACAGATGCTAAATCACGTACATTTTAGGAGTAGTTGTCATGTGACATTTTTAAAGCTTATTTTAAAGACATATAACAATTGCATTGCTTTAATGGGGTGTAAAATTAATGTTTTCCATACAATTCAGGAGCGCCACAAGCACATGTGTTGCTGTTACATAAACACAGCACCGGTCCCGCCAGAGAATAAGAAGATGGAGCAGGAGGGATCAGTGTTGCCAACTGCAAGCAGAGGCGTGCCAATACACCTTTTCCCCCTTCCAATACGATACTGGTATTGGAGCCTTAAACATTGACCCGATATTAATATTGATCCGAAAAGATATCATCAGGAACCATACAAACTTTTATTGTTTTGTGGTGTGGAATATTAGAAAAGGTTTCCATCCATCTTCTTCCGCTTATCCGAGGTCGGGTCGCGGGGGCAGCAGCCTAAGCAGGGAAGCCCAGACTTCCCTCTCCCCAGCCACTTCGTCCAGCTCCTCCCGGGGGATCCCGAGGCTTTCCCAGGCCAACCGGGAGAGATAGTCTTCCCAAAGTGTCCTGCGTTTTCCCTGTGCATTTTGGCCGCTTGTACCCGTGATCTTGTCCTTTCGGTCATAACCCAAAGCTCATGACCATAGGTGAGGATGGGAACGTAGATCAACCGGTAAATTGAGAGCTTTGCCTTCCGGCTCAGCTCCTTCTTCACCACAACGGATCGATACAGCGTCTGCATTACTGAAGACGCCGCACTGATCCGCCTGTCGATCTCACAATCCACTCTTCCCTCACTCGTGAACAAGACTCCGAGGTACTTGAACTCCTCCACTTGGGGCAAGATCTCCTCCCCAACCCGGGGACAGGCCCGGCCACCAGGCGCTCGCCATCGTGCCCCAGCTCCGGGCCTGGCTCCAGAGGGGGGCCCCGGTCACCCGCGTCCGGGCGAGGGAAATCTGGGTTCTTTGTTTGTATCTTTCATGGAGGTCTTCGAGCTGCTCTTTGTCTGATCCCTCACCTAGGACCAGTTTGTCTTGGGAGACCCTACCACGGGGCATAAAGACCCCGGACAACTATGCTCCTAGGATCATTGGGACACACAAACTCCTCTACCACGATGAGGTGGCAGCTCAGAGAAGAGTAGAAAAGGTTTCATCAAGTGAATTTCGTCAAACAATGGTAGGTATGAAAAACAATAACACATCCAACAGGAATTAACGAATGCTGTTTTTTAGTTGAAGTGGAGTGGTAATTATTTTCGGTGAAACCTAGTGGTCACATGAATTTATTATGTTTGCAACTTTCTCAGATTGAATTTTTAAACCAAAAAATACAAACACCATCAGATAGCTTATGACACAATTGGTGGTTTAACAGAACACATATAATTTCAAAATATTTTTTTTATTTATAATTGCTCTGGCATTTAGGATTGTCCCCTCACCGCTGTCTCGTACAGGGATGGCACGCATGGACATATACAAAAGCAGTCCAAGCGAAATAACTAATAATGTGCAGTCATGTTGTTGTAATGAAAATGCATTCAATGATAAATGGCTATCATTAGCTGACAACACACAAAGCTAATGCGCATAGTTCACACCATTATGTCTTAAAAGCCGTAAGAGGGTGGGATATAATGCTTAAAACACTTTGGAAAGTTCGCTCCTTCTAGGCAGCCCCGTAAAGGTTGCAAACAGCCCCTTTAAGCTCATGGAGCACAAAGTTGAATAGTGCAGACACATTTGTTACTGGATACTTTCGAACACTCTTCTGCATTAGAGACTTGTATTGTATAGGTAATATGCAACTTGAATGATTCAAAACGTGTTTATATTGACAAATGTGCTGTTTTAAACTGCAATATTGTTCTAATAAGGACTCCTTATAGTATGTCTAGCTTGTGTGCTATTGTGTTCTTAGCTGTTGTGTAGCTGCGAGCTTCTAGCAGCCTATAGACTACAATGTTTACCTTTTGTAAATGACTTGACTAGAATACAAGAAAAGATTATTGGAGCACATTTAGATGTTAACTGGCTGTTCAACTTTGCACAGGTAAACGTCCTGCAGGACTGCTTGTATCGGACATTTTACCTGCAAATCTCATTGTTGTTGATCCCAACAACCTGAGTAATCAGAGCCCTTTGATACTGTTCGTTCAAGAAAGTCAAGAGCAACGAATCTAGTGGAGGTGTTTTTTATTTCAACATAAAAAAAGACACAAGATACACTTACCATTAGTGCATCAACCCAAGAAAACCCTCCCTCCCCCATTCACACTCATCCACACTCATTTACACAAAAGGGGCTGTCTCTTTCTGTTATTAAAAAAAAAACTTCTGGTTACTACAATATAGAACAGGGGTCACCAAACTTTTTGAAACCAAGAGCTACTTCTTGGGTACCGATTAATGCGAAGGGCTACCAGTTTGATACACACTTAAATAAATTGCCAGAAATAGCCAATTTGCTCAATTTACCCTTAACTCTATGTTATTATTAATAATTAATGATATTTACGCTTAATTGAACGGTTTAAAAGAGGAGAAAACACGAAAAAAAAGACAATTAAATTTTGAAACATAGTTTATCTTCAATTTCGACTCTTTAAAATTCAAAATTCAACCGAAAAAAAAGACAAAAAGTAGCTAATTCGAATCTTTTTGAAAAAATTAAAAAAATAATTTATGGAACATCATTAGTAATTTTTCCTGATTAAGATTAATTTTAAAATTTTGATGACATGCTTTAAATAGGTTAAAATCCAATTTACACTTTGTTAGAATATATAACAATTTGAACCAAGCTATATTTCTAACAAAGACAAATCATTATTTCTTCTAGATTTTCCAGAACAAAATTTTTAAAAGAAATTCAAAAGACTTTCAAATAAGATTTAAATTTGATTTTACAGATTTTCTAGATTTTCCAGAATATTTGTTTTGAATTTTAATCATAATAAGTTTGAAGAAATATTTCACAAATATTCTTCGTCAAAAAATTAGAAACTAAAATGAAGAATTAAATTAAAATGTATTTATTATTCTTTACAATAAAAAAAATAAATTTACTTGAACATTGATTTAAATTGTCAGGAAAGAAGAGGAAGGAATTTAAAAGGTAAAAAGGTATATGTGTTTAAAAATCCTAAAATAATTTTTAAGGTTGTATTTTTTCTCTAAAATTGTCTTTCTGAAAGTTTTAAGAAGCAAAGTAAAAAAAAAAAAAGAATTTATTTAAACAAGTGAAGACCAAGTCTTTAAAATATTTTCTTGGATTTTCAAATTCTATTTGAGTTTTGTCTCTCTTAGAATTAAAAATGTCGGGCAAAGCGAGACCAGCTTGCTAGTAAATAAATAAAATTTAAAAAATAGAGGCAGCTCACTGGTAAGTGCTGCTATTTGAGCTATTTTTAGAACAGGCCAGCGGGCTACTCATCTGGTCCTTACGGGCTACCTGGTGCCCGCGGGCACCGCGTTGGTGACCCCTGATATACAATAATACAGTTTGCAAGGGATACAGTCTTTAGAGCACTCATGATTGTGTGTGCTGCTGGTCCACTAACATTTTCATTAATTACTATTTTTTAAGTAATTGTTTTTATATTGCTTTACTTTCTTTTCTATCCAAGAAAAAGTATTTTTTTCTTTTTTTTTTTTTACTTTTATTTTATGTATTTATTTTTTCATTTATATATTCAAGTGGAGATGTTTGGGGACCCTGAAATGAAAGTTTGTATCGCTCTTCTCACTGAGCAACGGGTGCCTCTTCCACATAAACAACAGAAGAATGTTTGTTTGTAGTTCTCAAAATATTTGTCCCGTTTTTTTCACTAACTTTTTACAAATGGCCAATTATGCAGATTTCACTGAAATGATTGTGGCAATTATCAACCATGTTAGTCACTAATAGCCTACTGAAGCACTACTGGTCAACATTTCAATCCCATGCTATATTTTGCCCAATGCTAACATGTTTTTTCGCACCTTCTTTGTTATGTTCCGATGGGCACTTTGGACACTCCTGGCCTGTGTGATATTTATCTGCGATGCGGGTCATCCATTCTGAGCTTTTTTTTAAAAATGTTTTACCAGTTCTGTACCAACAAGCCGGCTGGCGAGGGCTGCTATGTAGGCTAAGGCCACGTGAGCGGGGCACTGAATAACGTGTTTAGTTAAAGCGAGGTGAGTGCTCGGTCAGCTTGTCCACGCACGCTGAAGAGCCGCGGCTATTCGGCACCGGTCGGGCTAAAGCGGAGCAAGGGTGCCGCCTACAGGAGCGGGTGAGGAATGTGCCGAACCCGGCTCCTGCAGCGAGGCCGCACACCGACCGATCAGGCTAATTGACCATGTCAGAGTTCCTCCCAAGAGACGCCAAGTCTGCATGTCACAACTAATCAATGACTTATCAAACATTATTTGCTTGGATAACAATTCATTTTGCAGTAATAACTTTCCTATTAAGCGTCCAAAGCGCGTTTTGTGCCTTGCAGTTCTTTTTTATGCACCCCCGGCAGGTTCTAAGAAATAAATTCATCGATTATCATTGAGTTATATTATAAGATATTACACTTATTTGCTTTGTCATTTACAAAACAACACTTTTGTATTTTATAATATAATAGATGTATCTACATTGGATTGCAATGAGTATTCCCAATGTAAAACATTTATCTAAGTGCCCCCCCCCCCCCCTTCCCCCAAACACACACAATCATTCTTTATTTCTATGTATGCAGCCCTCATGAAAATATGCATTTATACTTTTAGCTATATCAAAAGTATAGGTTGCAACCTAAAATGTATTGAATTAATTGAAAGGCTAAATTATACTAAAATGTGGAACTACATGCTGAAAACGCATGCTAATGTTGTTTAAATGTATGGCGGGTGTCCCTAAAGTCAGGACACAAATATGCAATAATGTATTTAAAAAAAAAAAAAAAATTAAATAAATATATTGCAAGTAGGATTATTTCCAAATCGTCTATGTGACTTCATGTTTTCCAACGTTTGCTTTGAGTCCGCTCATTAGGTCCGCTCATTAAAATGTTTTGTTGAAGTATTTAAAACATGTTTTTTTAAAGACTGTTTTATTATTAAAACTATAAAACAAACAGCTTGTCAAAAAAGGCATGAAAGTATGTTATAAACAGTCCGTTTTTCTGCAATCTTACTTAGTGCAAGTTTGATATTGTCCCGACTCTGCCGAACTGGGCTTTTATTTGGTTGTGTTAGCTGTCATTGTTACTCCAAGATCACAATCTATTCCATTGTATTTATAACATATTTATATAAACCTATTTTATTTCTAACCACACAGTATTTACATTCTATTATATTTAATGTATTATGTACATACTATTGTTCTGATGGTACTCATTGGGCTAAATCTGGGACCTCAGGTCATTAATTATATGCATCGTAATTTCCTCAATAAATGCCCAATTGGAATAAAATGTATTTACCATGTGTAATTATTTGTATTAATGTTTAGATTATTATTTTTTTAAACAAAATGCCAACTTGATGGAAAATATCGGTGCTGTGTTGAAGCCCCCGCTGTAAATAAATGTTCTAAATTAACTTGAAATGCATCCATTTTTGATTATGTAAGTTCGCCTTTGCCTTCACTGGAAATCAAACATTACTCCTCAAGAGTAAAAAGTACTGCAAAAACTTGCTTTTCTGAGAAGAAATGTTCTAGGTGTTAGAGTGCAGGTGGTGTCATGCTCACCACACACAAGGTTTATTCTTTGTGTGCTCTATTTTAGTTTTTTATACTTCAGACAGTCCAGACAAAGATTTAGCTTATTTTTTTTCACGTGCGACACAGCTTCAGTCCCAACTTCAATTACATCGTCACCGTACAACTTTTTAGTGTCCGGACCTCTGCAGGAAAATCATTCATTCCATTTTGGCCATAGGCTCTTGAACTTGCCCTGAGGAGAGCAGCAATGTGTGTATCAGAAGCTAAATGTAGCTAAATATAGAGCAAGGGTCTCAAACACACACATATATATATATATATATATATATATATATATATATATATATATATATATATATATATATATATATATATATATATATATATATATATATATATATATATACACATATATATATATGTATATATTGTATATAGTGGAAACAAATATACAGAATAATAAATAATTGACTACCTTCATCTTATTTTTAATCTTATACAAACAATTATTTATCTTAGTGTCTCTTTTACAATTGCTTTACACTATAGATAAAATAAAACGAAAACTCGCAAGTTATTGATACGCGCATAAAAATGACTATTTTCAACACACAACTCGCTCCTATGCTTCCCCCCTGCTGTTTGATGCAACGCTTTTCTCCAGTTTTGGAGAAATAAAAGTGTGATAATTTATAATAAGTGCAATAAATAAAACATATATAGGTACAAAAAAAAACTACCAAAAAACATTGTACTAAATCAAAAATAGGACGATAGTTACTAAAATCTACATTATATTATTTTATATATTATACATATATATATATATATATATATATATATATATATATATATATATATATATATATATATATATATATATATATATATATATATATATATATGTATATATATATATATATATATATATATATATATATATATATATATATATATATATATATATATATATATATATATATATATTGATGTTGTGTTAAAAATAATAAATAATTTTAGTAACTACAGTCCTATTTTTGATTTAGTACAATGTTGTTGTTTTTATACGTACGTTATTTTGCCCATGAGTGTCTTTTAAAATTGCTGTATGAATACCTTTATTTTTATTAGTATTATAAACATTGCACTTAT
The DNA here is from genome assembly GCF_033978785.1 of Entelurus aequoreus. Lineage (NCBI taxonomy): Eukaryota > Metazoa > Chordata > Actinopteri > Syngnathiformes > Syngnathidae > Entelurus > Entelurus aequoreus. Next base: position 34,248,819 of record NC_084743.1, read on the forward strand.
TGTATGTAAAAAAAGAAAAAGAAAAAAACAACGCTGTAGTATGCATATTTTTACGCTTTACATTTTTTTCTGAGCTACATTTGTATAAAAAAATATATATATATATATTATGGAATTACACTTAATGTAGTATGTAAAGCAATATTTGTAAAATGAGTGCACTATTTAACATGTAGGCGCCTTCAAACCACAGAACAGCAGTTTAAGTAACAATAGAAAAACGTTTTAAGTCTAATTTGTAGAAAAAAAAAAATAGACAAATATATTTTCTTGCAGAAATTTGTGTTTTTCATTACATTTCATTTGAAAGAAACCCTGGTGGGTTGGAGGTCGTTAGGACACATTTGCGCGAGTGAGCAAGCGAGCAAAGAAGGGCCGCTTCTTACACCCACGCGCCTTTCAGGCCCGGCCATCCGCGTGCAGCTGGGCCCGTGTAAATAGAATATATATGACCAACCACTCGCTATTTTACAGGAAGTATGACCCCAAACAGGCATGAAAGGCGATAGTCGGCAATCAGACGCTTGTAATTTGGGATCGGGCCCTGATGATAATTGCCACCTTGGCTCTTCGGTATACTTCCTCCGCCCCCCCGCCACACAAGTATCCTGTTCTGCTGCGAGTCAAACAACTGATGGGATTCCACCCAGCTTTCATCTTCTTGGCCAACCATCCAAAGCCTGATGACGCTGACGAGCACGACGGCCTAATAGCGGCATGACAATCTTATGTCGAAGCATTTTCGATCAACAACCTGCTCGCTACTTTTTCTTCCAACTCAACACGTATGTGTTGCTTCATTGCGCAATCATTCGAGGTTACTACGATTAGATAATAGTAAGCATGCTGAACTACAGTTGGAAAAATATAAAGTTGATCATTTCATGAATGTGTGCTAGCATGTGTGTGTAGTTATCGTGCAAACATGAAACTAATACATGCCATACAAGCTAACTTAGACTTAGACTTCCTTTTTATTGTCATTCAAATTTGAACTTTACAGTACAGAAAGGAATTAAATTTTGTTGCATTAGCTAATGGTAGTGCAGGATAAAAAATCAATAAGGTGCAGATATAAATAAATAGATTACTGTACAGATAGATATATTGCACTTTTGCTCATTCATCCACGCTCTTGAACTTTGATTCCTTCAAAAAACGTGTGTATTTAGTCAAGTAATAACACATACACAAATCTGCTTCATGTTGCATCTTGAAGGACAGAAACGGACCAGTGTTATTGACAATATTTGTGTTTCTTTGTTTCTTTTTACTAAGTACATCACGATACACTTTTAAATAGTTACAACTTTGCACAAAGCAAACAACAACCTGCTAATTGATAGAAATGGCAAACACAGCACGATGCTACGTATGTAGCGTAAAACGGATTGAGAAAAATTCATAACAATGTGAAACTATTAACAAGTTAAAGAAATAGTTCAAGATGTTTGGTAAAGTAATTACTGAATTTAATTTAGCTATCATGATTTAATAAGTTTGTTATATTGCTCAACTACAGTTATTTTATTTCTGTATTTATATTAGGAGTGCTGGAAAATATTATGATTTTGATTCGTATATAAAATTATCGTAAGAATTTATTTTTAAAATACTTTTTTTCCCACGCTTACTCGTTCTTATTACTTATTTATCATGATTTGCCTCATGCACTGTGTGTATATATATATATATATATATATATATATATATATATATATATATATATATATATATATATATATATATATATATATATATATATATATACGTATTATAGTTATGTGCGTTTACATATATTGCTGGTATGTTGTGACACGAAAAAAATCTATTTTTTGCTATTCCAGTCGTCCCTCATTTATCGCTGTAATTAAGCAATAAATTAATTACCGCCAAGTAGGAATTCTTATTAATAAATCTAATATATTTATAGTTGAAGCTTAGAAAAAACCTATTTACAACCTATAAATACAGTTTTTAACAACATTAGAGCCCTTGATACATGAATACCCCCGTATAGTCACCGTTATACTCTTTTTACCCAATAAAGCAGAGCTATTAATAGAAAATTAAATATACTATACAGTAACAGACTCACACACACATATAAACAGTTCTTAAACATGACCCCTAAACTGTGAAAATACTGCAACTTGTTCAAATAACGATGATGACCTGCTGTGTAATCAAGTACAATACCTTGGATTTTTTATTTTAAGTTAATTTAGCCATTTTTATGCTTGCAACTATTTAATTTAGGATAGAACTATGCAAATAAACACATTTTGCATATTTCTGTGGGCCATAGTCAAACGTGAAACAGCGAGGAACCGTGTCGTGATTTTTTTGTGAATACATTTTGAAAATCTGCACTGCAGTGACGTCGTGAAGTGGCGAGGGACGACTTGGAGAACTAGAGTACTTTTTATAACAATAATAATAATTCAGAGAAAAGTGGATATATTAGATGAACCTAAAGAAGCCAGATCTATCTGTGCTAAAATTAAAAAAAGATGGTTAAATCAACCACGGACCAAGTGGAACACAGTAAAATCATACTTTATTATTTACTGTAACTCATGTAAAATCATTGAAACAGTGACATTTATTATCAAGTGTCATATTATTAGCCTGTTTGCTAATGTGATGGATATGTCATAGGATGGCTAGACATCAGGAATTAGTGAAAACAATATGATAAGAACAGTTTATTTGTAATTGGACTCACATTAAAATTGCATTTAAAAGAATCTTTTAGGGTAAAAGAAAAAAAGGATTTTGGAAATGAGCTTACCTGACCCAATGCCATTTTAGTGACCGTCTTATTTTCCTTATTTTATATGAATCAACAAATAGAATCGTTGCATTGTAATATTTGATACAATCTTAAAGCATTACAATTGTTAAATGGATTCAAAATAAGCTTTAATGCTAAAAAACTATATAAATGCGAGAAGAGCTAGTTTACCGGACACTGCTATTCTAGTATTTGTCTCAGCGGTGTAAAAGTTGAGTGAGTAATGTGACAAATGTGATTGGACAAGACAACAAACTGACAAACGATAAATTGTACGTTTTTTTAGTGGAGAAAATAGGTCAACCAGCTCTAATGTGGCTGAACTTTTGACCAAGTGTGGCTACTGTTACGCTAACAAAACACACACACACACACACAAAAACAACCTGCCACTATTCTTTAAAACAATTCAGCTCTACTTTCCTAACCTGTGAGTTTCAAAAAACAAGAAGAAAAAAGATTATTCTTGGCGCCAAAGGTAATTTGATTGGATTACATTTTATTCTACCACAGCTTCAACAAAGATCTCATTA